>NW_006921789.1:2491663-2494821 GCF_000298275.1 Orycteropus afer afer
TATGGATATTATCCTATCACTGACAGCATTGTACTTCAGGACAGATCTTGAAGCATCCTTTGTGATGATGAATGCCATGCCATTCCTCTTCAAACTGTCATTCCCGGCATAGTAATCATATGGTTGTCTGAGTCAAAGTGGTCAAAACCAGTCCATTTCAACTCACTAATGCCAAGGATATCAATCTTTATGCGTTCCATTTCATTTTTGACAACTTCCAGTTTTCCTAGATTCATACTTTGTAATCCATGTTCCGATGATTAATGAATGTCTGCAGTGTTTCTCTTCAATTTGAGTGGTGCCACATCAGCAAACGGAGGTCTCGAAAGCTTTACCTTATCCATATGAGTAAGTCTGGGTTTACTCAGATGTTTCAGCTCTTTCACAGTCCTATTTTGAGAGCCTTCTAACCTAACTGGACTAGTCATAAAGTTGCACGGTAATGTATCAGTTTTTCTTTGCTATTCATAAGGTTTTCCCTGGCCAATTCTTTGAGAAGTGGACAGCCCCTTCCTTCCTAGTCTGTCTCAGTCTGTAAACTGGGCTGATAACTGTGCACCATGTGCATCCCACTGGGTTTGAAACACCAGTGGCTCAGCCTCAAAACTCACATCAACACGTCACTACAGTAGGACAAACCGACAGACAGGTTTGTCTCCCTGTTGGAAACCTCTTCTACCACCTTTATCTGGGTCCCTGCAGCTGACTCTTCCTCTGTCCAGGTTCCTGGCTTTTAATCCCCTTTCTCCTGCTCTCCCACCCTGCTGCTTTGGGCCTGCCTGGGTTCTCTATCTGCACCTGAACCCCTGCTCCTCTGTCCAGGTTCCTGGGCCTTTTAATCCCCTTTCTCCTGCTCTCTGGCCCTGCTGCTTTGGGTGTGCCTGAGTTCTCTCTCCTATCCTGGATGCCTGCAGCTGACTGCTCCTCTGTCTGGGTTCCTGGCTTTTAATCCCCTTTCTCCTCCTCTCCCGTCTTGTTGCTTTGGGCGTGCGTGGGTTCTCTCTCCTCACCTGGATCCCTGTGGCTGACTGTATAATATTAAGCACTTGCCAAAGATTAGCTAAATATAATTGACATGTAAATTTTAACCAAAGAAAATTTGGTACTTTCTCTGACCTGACAACATGATTTATATGGCTTATAACATATTGAATAAAACTTTTAAAGTAACTTTTCCTCATAAATAACAGAGACAACTCTTGTTACTTTTTATAAAGTTTTAACCTGTCAGGAGTTTATTATAGATCACTGAAAAGCAATACTTAAGTTATTTAAATAAAAAAGTTTTTAATGTAAAAATTTAGATTTTTTACAAAAATTATGTGGCTTAGTTTTGCAAAGAAGTCTTTTTCTAATGACAGGCTAAACCTTTTTCTTCAAGGCAGGCTACTCAAAGAATGAATTACCGCTTTAACCAGTAATTAAAGACAATTTCGTTATTTTAACTGAGAGAAACCCAGTTTTGTTTTATGTTATTTGATGTTAAAAGTTCTCAAAAATCTCACAAATTAATATAATAAATTTTAGTGTGACCAAAAAAATACTTTAATTCTGTAAAATAAAAATGTTTTGTAAACCTTCTAAACTTTGTTTTTTGTACAACTCTTTAAGTAGCAATAACGGGCAAATTTATTAGCAGAATATGTTGTTGTTGTTGTTATGTGCCGTCGAGTCGGCCCTGACTCATAGCGACCCCTCCTTGGGTTTCCAAGGCAGTATCACTACGGAAGTAGGATTGCCCAACCTTCCTTCCGAGGAGTGGCTGGTGGGTATATATACATATAGATACTCTGTGGCATAAAAAGAAATATAAAGAATTATAAAGTTAGGTATTTACATACTCAATTTATTATCAGTAAGTGATCAAAAGATCTTGGAAATTATGAAGTCTGTATACCAGAAACCATAACTATTGTTGAGATAAAGTTTGTTTAATTAGGTTTTCATTTTTATTTAAACTTTTTCTATTTTATTTTAGGATTGTCTCATTGTGATTAGTAAGTTTTGCATTCTTAGAATTTTTCTATAATAGAGACAACTTGTTTACAGTTTTTCTTTTAATGATGGAGAGCCACCTAATTTCTGATATCTATAGTAAAATCAATTTTATTTTATTTTTGTCTTAAAAGTTCTTTATTTACTTCAGAGGGATCTTTTGTAAGTTTTCTTAGGCTTCATGGCCTCACATGCTGCAGGCCAAGGAAGCCTGATATTGCATTATCTTTCTTAACTTTTCGGTCATGCTCAAAGACAAGAATTGGTTGTTTCAATTCATTTATTTACCTTTAAGTTGGTCAATGTATTTTAAAAGACAAAAGATAATTAAATTATTTTCTTCTAATTTTTATTTTATTTTTTTATAAAACAGTTTAGCCTTTTTCTATTTTCTCCTTTCTTTTTTTCCAGTTTATTATTGATGTTATAAAAAGTTTTTCTAAAGTAAATTAACAAAAATTAGAGTAATCAATAAACAAACTTAGGAAATGTCTTTCCTTATTCATCATAGAGAATAGAAGATTTTGAGAAGGAGTTATTTTGCTGTCTTGTCTGTAATGTATTTCTCTTAACTTTCTTAGTACTAGTTATCTTTAAATGTCAGAGGATCTGAACAAGGCTGACAGATCCCTCAGTCATTCTGAAATTAATGATTTTTTAGGATAAAACACCACCACTACCCTCTGCAATTCAATGAATTATGACTAATAGCAACAATATAGGAAGAATAGAACTTCCCTATAGGGTTTCTAAGGCTGTAATGTTCACAGAAGCAGATTCCTCCTGTATCTTTCTCCCATGGAGTGATTGGTGGGTTTGAACTACTGATCTATTCATTAGCAGCCAAATACTATACCACTGTGCCACCAGGGCTTCTTCTTTTTTTTATTTATTTACTTTTATTGTGATTTGGGTGAAAATTTACAGAGCAAATTCACTTTCCATACAGCAGTTTACATATGCTTTGTCTCATGACATTGACCACAGTTTACCACAATCCAACAGCTCCCCTCCCACCTCCTCCCCACAGTTACCTCTTCCCAGTGTCCATCCCTCCATGGGCTCCTGCCCCCTGAGCTATCTCCCTGTGCATAAGCAGCCCTTCTTTCTCCCATGATTGTTCTCTCCAAGGAGTGTATCTACTTGAGGTAAATGTTCAACTC
>NW_006921789.1:2500696-2518335 GCF_000298275.1 Orycteropus afer afer
TTTTTTTTTTCTGATTGATCCCTTTCCAAAGAAGTATTCAGGTATTCGTCTTCAATCTCATTAATTCTGTCTTCCATTGCATCAATTCTACTCATTTGCCCTTCCAATGTGTTATCTTTTTCTAACAATTTAGTACTAATCTTCTGTATTTCTGTCTGTAGATTTAGAATCATTTCTAATTTTTCATCTATTTTGTCATTTTGTTCTTGTATTTTCTTCCAAAATTCTTCTAAGGTTTTTTCTGTGTTGTCTTTGGTCTGTCTCTCAATCCTTTGAAAATACCTAAATATAACTCTTTTGAATTCCTTATCCGAGAGTTCCAATGCTGCTTCTTCCTCAGGGATGTGTTCTGAGTCTCTAACCTGTTCCCTTATTTCTACCACTTTATCCTGCTTCTTTTTGTGGACTGTGATTGTCTGTTGTCTCCGAGGCATTGTGGTATTGTATTAAGATCTCTGTTAATTGTTTGTGAAGAGCAGCCAAGTGTGATTCAGGCTCTTCTTGCTGGTTTTTTATTGTTGGCTCACTGGTGGAGAAGGAGGTGATGGCTCTTGCTCAGTAAGTGAAGTTGCAGGAGGTGTGGCTGTACTTGTATCTTATGGGGACTGTTGTTGTTTCCCACTCAGTTAGGCAAAAATTACAATGGAATAACCATCAAAAAAACTAAAAGCACATGGACAAAAAATACACCCTGAAATTACAGAAGAACAGTAACCCAAAAAAAGAAAAAGTGGAGAAAAGAAAAAGAAAACAGGTAAATATGCAATATCTGGAGATAGGCACTAACAGAAAAAAGGTAGAGAAGGAGAATAATGAAGAAAGAAAACAAACTAGCAAACAGGAAAGATAAATAAAAAAAAAAAAGAAGAAAGAAAAAAAAAAAGCAAAACAAAACAAAACAAAACAAAAAATCCAACAAGTAACAGGGTTAATCACGAGAGAAGAAAAAAAAAAAAGAAAGTGTAAACTAGTATCTTTTCAATTGTGTAGTGATGGTCCAGAGAGTTCTTGGGGTTACTGGAAAGTAGAACCTCTTCTTGAGCCCTTGGAATCTGGTAGAGCATTGTCTCTTTAGGTTGTCTCTAGGTGCTGGTTATGTGTTGATTTGTTTTGTCTTGGTTTTGTGGTTTAATATTTTGAAAAGGTGAAACTGGAGTGTTTTACCTTATTATTGATTCAGGTGTGTTGGGTTGCTCTGTTATTTTCTTTGTGATGGTGGAATCACTGTGTGTAATGTGGATGTGTGTTTCTGTTTTTCATACAGAGGGTTCAGATTTTGAAGCATGAGGTTTTATAGTAATTAGCTGAATATGGTTTCTTCTATTAAATGAGTGAAGATATTGACAGAGAAGAAGGTAGGAGCAGAAGAAGGAAAGCTTGGTGTTGCTAGGGTCAGTTTCTAGGGCTTTGAGTTGGGTATTATTGATGACATATTTAATTGCAAGACCACTGCTCAACCTCAGGAAAAATTCCTCTTGTTAGAGGGTCACAAATTTCCACCAATTTCAAGAACATTCAAAGACCCCGCCTCAGCAGCCCCACAGTGCCAAGGCACGGCTCCAAGGCAAAATTCACGGGACCAGGATCAGCTGCAGTTTCTTTGTTTCCAGGCCCCGTCTGCCTGTGGTGGTGATGCAATCCAGCCAGGCCGCCAATGGCCAGCTCTGAAGTTTGTCTGTGATACCACCCACCTGCAGCACCAAAGATGCGCTAAATTTCAGGTTTGTTGGACTTGGGGGAGTACCAGAGCAGGCTCTTATTTATGACGTATTTATTTGCTAGACCACAGCTCAATCTCAGGAAAGCTTCCTATTTTTAGAGGGTCACAAATTTCCGCCAATTTCATGCACCCTCAGAGCCCCCACCTCCATGGCCCCACAGCGCCGAAGCGTGGCTCCAGGGCAAAATTCGTGGGATCACACTCAGCTGTGGTTTTTTTGCTCTCTGTGTTCCGTCTACCTGTGGTGGTGATGCAATGCCACCTGACCGGTAATGGTTGGCTCTGTAGTTTGCCTGCAATACCGCCCACCTGTGGCGCCAAAGATGCACACACTGTTAGCTGTGGTAGAGTCAGGGGAGTACCTGCCAGTGACCTGCAGTCCAGATAACCATGGCAAAGAAAAGCACGGTGTCTCCCCATCTGACCCAAGCTCCCTCTGTAATCCGCTGGGAGAGGAGGGAGGTAGCCTTTCTGGCACACCAGTGAGATCTCCACCTGAGTCTCAGCAGTAGTGCTTGTGTCTGGCCGCACCTTCACCACCCAAATTACCAACAAAATCAGCTGCTGGAGACAGGTCTCTGCCGCTGCCTGCTAGAATGTTGTATTGGTTGCTGGTAAGCTACTATAAGTGATCTTGTTCTTGGCTCGGGGATCTCAGGTGGCTGCCTCCACCTGGCAGACAGTGACTGCCCCAGAAAGGTTTCCAATGGTCTCTCTCAGGTGCCCGTTCGTCTTCCGGCAGTAGCTCTTCCCTAAAAAATCTCCCTGTTCCTTTCCTCCAATTCTGCTCTTCTGTGTTTGGTGCACTCTGATTCTGTGAACTTCTCAGAGCACCAAAGATTCAATTTAAACTATTGTACTTAGTTCTTAAAGTTCTTAGATGCCAGAGGGAAAAATAAATGTGTTGCTCATTGGCAAAACTCCATTTTGAATCCTCACCACCAGGGTTCTTAAATAAACATATTTTATATAATACCTAGCTCAAGTTACTCAGAAAAGTTTTGTTTTTAAGATTGATATACTACAGAATATAAAAATCCTTGTCAGAATAAATTTACTTCCATTAATTCCTGTAAGTATGCAGACTATTAAATTTATATAAGCACTTATTTATCATTTAAAACAATTAGAGTAAGTTTTTTGAAGAAATGTTATAATAATATTAAAATTTTAATATTAATACTTAATAATACCATCTGGAGGAAGGAAATTATCATAATCCTGTCTTCTGTATGCTTTATAGGATCCTTAGCGAAACAACTGAAAATAATTTGTCCTTTTTTTAATATATTTTTCAATTACAGCAATTTATATCAAAATTTTTCCAAGTATTGATTAGAAGCCTGGACACAATAAATAGTTGTTCTAAAACTTAAATGACCGTGTCATGAGAAAAAAAAAAAACAAAAAAACACAACCTTGTATGGCAGATTAGAACTACCCCATAGGATTTCCAAGGGTGTATATCTTTGTGGAAGCAGACTGCCTCATCTTTCTCCCTTGGAGCAGCTGGTGTGTTCAAACTCTTGAGCTTTTGGTTAGTAGCCGAGTACTCTAACCACTGTTCCCTCAGAGTTCCAAAGAAATAGTAATGGCTTTTTTGAAATAAGGCAAAACAAACAAATAAAAAAATCAAGCACCCAATAAGACAGAAAACTGCAGAAATTTACTGATCTGTTAGGCCAACTCAAAAAACAGGCTTATACAACACCACACAAAACACATGGGACATTCTTTTGAACCTAACTGATTTTGTTAGATAGAGACCTAGTCTCTTATTTAAAATATATTAGTCTCTCAAATTGGAATGTACTTAAAAATGGCTGCTGATTTAACAAACTGTTATTAGAGAGTTGAAATAAACCATCAAACATAGGTATCTAACTGAGGTGGTTTAATTCAAAGTTCCTTTGATTTTAATTTACTGTTCAGAAATATGAGGTTATCTATAACAAAATCACCCAAAATCAGCCACTGGTTTTCTAAAGAAGCCTTAATAAGTGCATATCAGCATTTCAGTATTTGAAACAGTACTGAAGATGTAATGCTCAGATATATAAGCAACTGGAATACCCAAGGGAGTATCAGCTTGCTCCACAGATGTGACATTCCCCATCTTACCTAGTGACAACATATATTTTTTTAATGTTCAAAATCCAGTGCTTTCCTTTAATTAGTGGCATAGAGACAGAAATAGACATTTCAGCTGTACTGAGGACTATTGGTCACTAGATGTCAGTCTAGTCAAGCTTAACTTGGATCTGCCATTATGTCC
Organism: Orycteropus afer afer; assembly: GCF_000298275.1. Taxonomy (NCBI): domain Eukaryota; kingdom Metazoa; phylum Chordata; class Mammalia; order Tubulidentata; family Orycteropodidae; genus Orycteropus; species Orycteropus afer. The sequence goes on from NW_006921789.1 coordinate 2,504,692, forward strand.
AGTAAATGGGCTGAAAATGAAACCAAAAAGGAAAAGGAATTAAAAAAAAAAAAAAAATTGATCTTGATGAACCATCAATACACAGAAAAGCAGAGGTTTGGGATTCTGTGTAGGCTCACCACATAGGATAGCTTCTGAGACCCTAGGAGACAGCTGAATGCAAAGACCTCTGGCTCAATACTGGTAATCTTGGCTTCAGTCACTGTCTGATCTCGCCCATTGGGACATTAAATTCTGCTGACTATGCCATGGAAATATCTTAAGAGTGAAAACTCACACTCTGTAAAAGTAAAATCAAAGAGATTTAGAAGATTCAGGAGATGGTCCAGATCAGGAAGATATCCAAAATCACAAAGTGAAAATGAACTGCTCTAAAGATCAACAAAGAAGCAAGCATTCTTACACTGTTAAGGCAGGAACTGAAGTTTACAACGTTATATTGGCTAAAAAGAAATCAAGGAATTTGGAGGTAGGCTATCTTGAAACAGAGGCTTAAAGGGTGTTGGTGGATAACATGTATGTGAGATTACATGATTGGTTAAGGGTAAATAATTGCACATCTTTTTCAGATGATTACAAGTTGGTCACAAGACAATCACAGGACATGCTTTTCTGGGAACATGTTATTAAAACTATTTGCTCAAGCATGCCTTTTCCTGGGGGCCTTCCAGAAGATTTATCAATAATGCTGTGCGTCAAAGACCCTTTAGTCATAGGCTAGCATACCTTGTATCTTTTTGACCTTCAGGAAATATCCCCTATGAGCAGGCTGTGACATCCTATATTTGTCTGAGGACAGAGAAAACTTACAGAGTGTGATATATCAGCATATAAGTCAAACATGGGAGAGGAAAACAGCTGTTAGAAAAGACAATTTTAAAATTCAATATCGATTCCAGACTCATGTCAAGGCTTAAGATGAAGTTAAGGCTCAATAAAATCTTAGGCTGCTGTATTTACTTACATCAAGTGCCTCAGATTTCAGATTCTCATACAGATCTATGGGAGTGGGAATAAAAATGTAGGACCTTTGTATTGCATGCTAATTAGGTTCCTCATGCTCTTCGTGACATTTTTAAAATTGAAGTTACCAGATTATTTGTACTGAAAACTTTCCTACATTTTTCACTGGACTGATTATATTATATCACTGTGGTATTAATTAACATATTCCTTCATACTCATATTTCTAGCAGTAATCTGTCAGTAGACCCAGACTTTTTAGATTCAGCTTCATTCTTTTTTTTTTTTTTTTTTTTACGATAATAAACTATGAAGAAGTTATATCATGTGTTCTTCTTATTGTATCTCATCAGGAAAAACACAATGTGACTGCCCCACTTTTATGCAGGTTAAAATGATGTGAGTGTTGTCATCCATCCACTAAAAATTTTCATTTTAAATCTTTCATCTATTCATTTTTGCATTTGTTATTTGTTTAGGAGTTTGCAAAATGGTGAAATTCCAATTCTAATAATTCTCTTGAATTTATTAGTGATTGCTCTTCTATAATTGAAAGGTCAGTGGCCAAACTCACAAGCAGCTCTATAGGAGAAAAGACCTGGCAATCTGCTCCCATAAACATTACCACCTAGGAAACCCTATGGGGCAGTTCTACTCTGTCCTATAGGGTTGATCTGAGTTGGAATCAATTCAGCAGGACAGAACAGCAACAAACACATTTTTCTATAAATAACTTACCTTCACTAGTTTTTTGAGTACTCTGATAAATAGTCTGAACAGGAAAGGCGTAATAAATAAATTTTTAGAAATCTTTATAATAATGAATTGATGTCTTAGCAACCGTCAGACTGGCCAGTGAGTTCTTTTTGAAAATGATTATGAATGTAAGGAGATATACATATCTTTCCTTACATATATGAAATATTTTGATCAATTAGAGTCATTATTTTTTTCTCAATTTTCCATATTTTTCTAAATAACAATACCCATGTACCAAAGGGAGATCTGGTGGTGTAGTGCCTAAGGCCTTTGACTGCTAACCAGAAGGCTGGCAATTCAAACCCACCAGCCACTCCTGGAAAGGAAAGTTGGGCAATCTACTTCCATAGTGATACTACCTGGGAAACCCAAGGAGGGGTTGTTATGAGTTGGATCTGACTCGACAGCAGTGAGTTTTTTTGTTTTGTTTTGTTTTGTTTTTTATGTACTAAATACCAAAATATGAATACCAACTTTGCTACTAACTAGAGTACCGTTGAATAAAATTTGAGTTTGTACTTTTTTTTTTTTTTGCCCTTAAGATATATTTACTTGAAACATAGAGCCAAAATATTGTGTTCTAAAGTTATTTCAAATAATTCTTTTTCATGCAGTTGTGGTACCAATCTGATACACACTAAGGTTCATTTTCTTCAACTTGTTTTCATTTTTGGTATGATTTGCTCTGTTATCATTTGATTTACGATTATTATTAAAATATATAAGCCATTATCATGGTTCTGAAGTTAAAAACTAGCTTCTGTCACTGAACTGAGTCTCATGCTCTCTCTTTTCTTGTATAGGTAAATGATTTTTATTTATTTTATCCTTCTGTTGTTTTGTATTTGAACCTAATCAGTCTCATTCCTTTACCTATAGTTTCAAACAAAATGTAATATTCAAACTGCCCAGTCAGAAATTACCAAACTCCTCCTTGCAGAGGAAATATGCTGTTGAAAATTAAATACATTTTAAACTGATTCTTACCGTATAAATTTGGAAAATATCATTCTAGTTTTCTCTGTAAGTCTCACACACCTGCATCCCAAATTCAAAACTCTCAGGCAGCTGATAAAAGCCTCTTTTATGGCTTTTTTGTATTCCAAAAGCTTATATCTTTAACCCAGACAGCTACTTTATAGATTTATAGCATGCAAGCGTTGCAGATATTCCTTTGAGGTTTCCATTTACAAGCCTTTATGTACTAGCCTCTGTAAATTTCCATGTGCTCTGTCTGAACTTCTTGAAGACAGAGTGTGAACAAACATTACAAGATTTTTGTTAAAGAAAATGTAGGCTTTATATAAAAGAATTTTCCTAAATCCCATTATATTCCCTTTAACCATCCTTGTTAAACTACTCCTGGTTACTATCACATCTCTCCCTTCTACTTTTGTTCCTAGTCTTCCCAATGTCTTTAACTTTTCGTTTCCCACAAAGTTCTTTTAATTCACCATAGCCCACTCAACATAATAGAAGCCTGATAGCTAGTGGAGTAGCTTTAGACAACAAAGGAACCAAAGCCAGTTATTAGCCACATTAGAACCATCTATTCTCCTTTATGAACGCCTTTGGGGAGTTCTCCGTTTATCCAGTCGCACTTCAAGTATTTCATGACCCTTGACCTAAAAATTCACTCTATTGAATCTAACCTAGTAAAGTAATTCAAACTGGTACAATGAATTATGCACAAAGAGGTTTATTGCAAAAATATATATAATGCTGAAAGTTCAATAACACCCAAATTACCACATTGGGAGTTAATTAAATGATATAAATATTTATACTGTACTATTAAAGATTAGTTAAATTGTGCTATAAATACATTTTAATAATATGTAAACTTTTTAAGATGTACTGTTAAATGATAAAATATAAACAAAATAGTATATTAAGACAATGTAACAAAACAGTAACAATGTAAACAGTGGACTATTGTTTCTATAATTTCCACAAAAAACATATATATTTTATACTAGAAGTACATATACACAACGACAAACACTAACCACAAAAATAAAGACTGAGCTGGATATACACTAATGACTATATGAAACTAATCTGAAGGACAATGATCTACAGAAATTATGAGGCTTCTAGAGTATGATAATCTGAAGATGTGAGCTTCTGAAGGGTTTCTAAATGAAGGCAGACAAACTCAAGATCTGTAGGTAATGGGAAGAGTTTATCTGACACTCCTGGCCTAATGTTAAATGAGATGTAAGAGAAAGCAGAGAACACACTGAAAAAGCAACAATGAAGTTGGAGTTCTTAATGGTAAAATCAGATTTACATTAACATATTGCTTCTCAAACTTCAGGGAGCTCTGGCAGTGCAGTGCCTAACACACTGGACTGCTAACCAGAAGGCTGAGGGTTCAAATCCACCAGCCACTCCTCAGAAGGAAGGCTGGGCAATCTACTTCCGTAGTGATACTGTCTCGGAAACCCAAGGAGGGGTTGCTGTGAGTCGAATCTGACTCGATGACACATAACAACAACAGGAACTGTCAAACTGCAATCGTTCATAATTGTTGCCATTCTACTTCCAATTTATATTGTTGTTTTTTCAATGTGTTCTTCACATTAATGCCAATAATTTCTCTCCCTTTTTTCTTTAATCAAAATTTTTATTTATATTTTTTAATCTAAGTGACATTATGTTTTCAAATATGGCTCTGTTTTTCTGGTTATATATTTTTTCCTAATGCACATTAAAATAAAATATAACTAATAAGTTTTAAATATTTATCCTATTGAGCAGTCTGAATTTATTTTTGAGAAATAATACTTTAGAGCAAGGAGTTGAAGGGAACTTTCTCTAAAGAGACTGAATGAACATGTGGAAAAGACTGGTTACAGTGGAATAAGACCTATAGAATAATGGAGAAAGAGATTAGAGGCGCTCAACACCAAGAATGGGGGATTGGTTGGAGTGAGGAGTGCAGAGCATCAAATGAGAGAACAGAGGTCTGAATCCTGTGTTCTAGGTGATGCCTGAGTATTCAAGATGAAATTGTCTGATCTGAAAGTTCTCAACTTCGGCTAAAATTATCTTGGACAATGCTAATTCTAGAACAGATAGCATGCATCTTGCAGATATTATGTGCTTAAAGCAAAGTGGCACATGCTTTATGGCTCAATGGGATCAGGACATTAACTACAGACATTTAGCATAACATATAGAACGAATATTTCACATTAACAAAAGAATATTCAACTAATTTTGAAATGGAGAAAAAAGGAATGTGTGTATCATTAAAACTGTAATTTTTGACTAGACTCTTTTATGAATTCTTATCTGGATGCAAGGGGGCATTGGTGGTTCAGTGGCAGCATTCTCTCCTTCCATGAAAGAGCCCCACATTTGTTCCCAGACAATGCACCTCAAGCACAGCCATCACCTGTTAGTCAATGGAGGCTTGCATGTTGCTTCGATGTTGAAGAGGTTTGAGAGGCTTCCAGACCAAGATGAACTACAAAGAAAGGCCTGGTCACCTACTTCTAAAAATCAGCCAGTGAAAACCCTATGGATTGCAACAGTCCAGTCTGCAATTGATCATAGAGATGGCACAGGATTGAATGATGTTTCACTGTTGTCCATGAGGTCACTAGGAATCAGGAGTTGACTCATTATCTAACAACAACGTCTAGAGGCAAAAGAGAAAGAGGCACTTTCTGAAGCCATCTCTAGGCTACTAAAGTACACTGCTTAGATTCTTTGCATCTGGAAATAGATAATATACTATAATAGAGGCTCCCACCATGACTGCTGAACAGAAATTCTATGAAAATGAAAAATAAAACAGCAAGCAAAACCAGAATAAATAAACTTGACAGTGACAGTTGCATCATAAGCCCCCATTCCATAGTATGCAAAATAATCAGCTTCAGAAGGAATTCAAAATAAATTCCTTCACATATCCCCATATTAGACTATGATCTGGGTAGATACATCCTATACTAATTTTCTGTTTGTGTTTGGTGTCACACCTAATGTAGATTCTCACAGAAAGACAGAAATTTTCCTAGACATAAGTTGGAAACTACTGCCAAGCAAAATAAAACTTGTTGTTGTTGTTGTTGTTGTTATGGGCCATCAAGTTGGACCCGACTCATAGTGGCCCCTTCTTGGGTTTCTGAGGCAGTATCACTACAGAAGTAGATTGTTCAACCTTCCTTCCCAGGAGTGGCTGGTGGCTTTGAACTGCTAACCAGAAGGTTAGCAGTCAAGTGCCTTAGGGACTACCCTACCAGAGCTCCCCAAAATAGAGCTTAGTATATTTTATTTGAAAACAATTTCTAGTACAATTTAAGACTTTCACAGATTTATTTCCCCACTTTTCAGATTTACCAATACATCCAGAATCCATATTCCCAATGTTCTTTCATTTTATGAAGAGATCTGTGTGGTACTGGGCAAGTTACTTAAATTTCTCTGTGCCTATATTTCCTCAGCTGGAAAAAAAGGAGGCAGTAATGTATCTTTCCCTCATATCAAGGGGAAAACTGTGGTTGGTAGAGTTAATTATTGCTACACAACCACCCTCCAACAGAAAAATTTATCTTATATATTTATTCACCAGAAAATTTTATTCTTGTTCCTACCTTTAGGAAAATCCACATGCTAGTGTTAAACTGAGTTTGGCTTCTCTCTTTAAGAGAACATGATACATGATAGTAGACAAGAAAAGGGGCAAGAGATAAAAATTTCTGAGGTTATTTGCCAATTACTTTATAAGACCTATCTCACTGATTGGGGATACTTAACCAATTTGAATACTAAAAAGGCTAATCAACTTTAAAACAAAGGTATTTTTTAGATAAATAGATCTCTTCTCTCCTCCCTGGCCATTATTATTGGATTTGTTGAGAAATTCATTCCCCACCCCCCATCCAGTAGGTGAGGGCTTATGACATTCTAGACAGTTTAACTCACCTAATTGGTCACCTTACTGATATTGTAAAATACTGATATTGTGAAATACTTCAAAGAATAACACAGACTAATTGAAAAATGGAGATTCATTGGACCTTAACCCACCCACTGCCATAGGGTACATTTTGACTCATAGCAACCCCCATTGGGTTTCCAAAAGTGTAAATCTTTACAGAAGTGGATTGTTCCATCTTCCTCCTATGGAGCAGCTGGTGGATTTTAGCTGCAGACCTTGGGGTGAGCAGTCAAATGCCTTACTCACTATGCCACCACTGCTCCTTTTTTGGACCTGAGGACAACAACGTTCATAGAGTTATGAGTTACATTTGGAATGATCTTGGGAGATGAAGATATGGAGACAAAGAATCCTGATGGACAAAAGAAAAAAAAAAATCATACTAACTAGAAGGAGTTGTTATTCTTGTTAGGTGACATGAAGTTGATTTCTGATTCATAGCAACTCCATGTGACACAGTAGAACTGCCCCACAGGGTTTCCTAGACTGTAATCTTTACGGAGCAGATTGTCAGATCTTTTTCCCATGGAGCTGCTGGGTAGATTTGAACCTGTAATTTTTCAGCACCCATTTCACCACCACAGCAAAAAATATATATATATATTTTTTTTTTTCAAAAATGTCTGTTTGAAGACTAAAGTGTACCTGACCCAAGCCATGATGTTTTCAATTGCCTTAAATATAATATGTGAAAGCTGAACAATGAATAAAGAAGAGAGAAGAACTGATGCAATTAAAATGTGGTGTTGGCAAAAAATATTGAAAATACCATGGACTGCCAGAAGAACAACAACAATATGAAACTGTTCTAGAAGAAGTGCAGCTGCAATACTTCTTAGAAGCAAGAATGACCCAACTTAAACTGACTTTTCGAACTTTTAAATAAAGTATAACACACATAAATAAGATTGAAACCATAAATGTACAGCTCATCAGATTTTCACAAGCAACAAACCTCTGTAACCTCTGTAATCACTATCTAGGTAAAGAAGCAGAATATAATCAGCATCCCAGACACCGTCTTTGGATCACAAACTTTCCTTAAGGGTACTAATCTGATAGATTAGCTTTAGTTACACAAGTTTTAACCAATTTACAACTGGAATCACACCATATATACTCTCCTTTAATTGAGTTTTTACGTCTCAACATGTTTTTGAGATTTGTTGTGATTGTAGTTTTTTCATTCTTATTATTTCATTCTTATTAGTGTATATATACATATATGTGTGTATACTCCCCAATGTATTTATACTTTCTGCTCTTGAATACCACTATTGTGGTATTCAGTTTGTCATACTGCGGTGGCTTGTATGTTGCTGTGATGCTGGAAGCTATGCCACTGGTATTTCAAATACCAGCAGGGTCATCCATTGTGGACAGGTTTCAGTGAAGCTTCCAGACTAAGACAGACTAGGACAAAAGACATAGCCAGGTCCACTTCTGGAAAAAAAAAATTGTCACTGAAAACCTTATGAATAGCAGGGAAACATTATCTGATATAGAGCTAGAGGATGAGCCCCTCAGGTTGGAAGTCATTCAGAATATGACTATGGAAGAGTTGCCTCTCAAAATAGAGTTGACCTTAATGATATGGATGGAATAAAGATTTTGAGACTTTGAATTGCTGATGTGGCATGATTGATTACATGACTCAAAATGAGAAGAAACAGCTACAAACACTCATTGGTAATCAGAACATGGAACGTACTATATATGAACATAGAAAAATTGGAACTTATCAAAATGAAATGGAATTCATAAATATCGATATCCTAGGCATTAGTCAGCTGAAATGGACTGGTACTGACCATTTTCAGTCAGACAATCTTATGGTCTACTATTCCTGGAAAGGCCAACTGAAGAGTTATGGTGGTATTCATCATCAAAAAGAACATTTCAATATCTATTCTGAAGTACAATGCTGTCAGTAATAGGATAATATCCATACACTTACAAGGAAGACCAGTTAATATGACTATTTTTTAAATTTACACACCAACCACTAAAGCCAAACATGAAGAAATTGGAGACTTTTACCAAGAACCATTATATTGAAGGAAGAAGTTCAAGCTGCATTGAAGGAATTGTGAGGGGAAAAGAAAAGGCTACAGGAATTGATGAAAAACCCATTGAGATGTTTCAACAATGGATGCAGTTCTGGAGGTACTCACTCATTTATGCCAAGAAATTTGGAAGACAGCAACCTGGCCAATTGACTGGAAGAACAGTGATCCAACAGAATGTGAAAATTATCAAACAATATCATTAATATCACGGGCAAGTAGAATTTTGCTGAAGATAATTTAAAAATGGTTGCAGCAGTACATCAACAGAGAACTGTCAGAACTCCAAGCCAGATTTGGATATCATTGCTGATGTCAGATGGATCTTGGCAGAAAGCAAAGAATACCAGAAAGATCCTTACTTGTGTTTTGTTTGCTATGCAGACATTTGACTTGGGTTTATGTAGATCATAACAAATTTTGGATATCTTTGCAAAGAATAGGAATTCCAGAACACTTAATTGTGGTCATGAGGAAACTGTACATAGACCAAGAGTCTGTCATTCAAACAGAACAGTGTTTTAAAGTCAGGTAAGTTATGTTAGGGATGTATCCTTTCACCATACTTATTCAATCTGTATGCTGAGCAAATAATTGGAGAAGTTGAAATATGAAGAAGAATGCAACACCAGGATTGGGGGAAGACTCATTAACAACCTACGATATGCAGATGACACAATCTTTCTTGCTGAAAGTGAAGAAGACTTGAAGCATTTACTGATGAATATCAAATCCTACAGCCTTCAGCATGATTTACACCTCAACAACAGCAAAAAATAAATAATTAAAACTTGGCCAATAAGCAACATCATGATAAATGGAGAAAAGACTGATGTTGCCAAGGATTTCATTTTGTTTGGATCCACAATCAGTGCCCATGGAAGCAGCAATCAGGAACCCAAATGACTTATTTCATTGGGCAAATCTCCTGCAAAAGATCTCTTTAAAGTATTTAAGAGAAAAGATGTCACTTTGAGGACTAAGATGTGCCCAACCCAAGCCCTGGTATTTTCAATAAGCTCATTGCATGTGACAGCTAGATGATGAATAAAGAAGACTGAAGAAGAATTGATGAATCTGAATTGAGATGTTGGCAAAGAGTAATGAATAGAAGCTCTGGTGGTGTAGTGCCTAAGGCATTTGATGGCTAACCAGAAGGCTGGTGGTTCAAACCCACCAGCCACTCCTGGGAAGGAAGGCTGGGCAGTCTACTTCCGTAGAGGTACTGCCTTGGAAATCCAAGGAGGGGTTGCTATAAGTCAGATCAACTCATCAGCAGTGAGTTTTGTTTGGTTTTGGCCAGAAGAACTAACAAATTTGTCTTGGAAGCAGTAAAGGTGGAATGCTCCTTAGATGCCAGACTTCATCTCTTGTACTTTGGTCATGTTGTTGTAGTGACTAATTCTTGGAGAAGGATATTATGCTTGGTGAAGTAGAGTGTCAGCAAAAGAGAGGAGGATCATCAATGAGATGGATTGACACAATCGCTCCTGATGGCTTAAGCATGGCAATGATTGTGAAGATGGTGCAGGACCAAGCAGCATTTCAGTCTGTTGTACATAAAATCAATATGAGCTGGAGCTAATTGATGACACCTAACAACAACAGTTCTTAATTGGCCATGGTGGAGTTCCTGGTTTTAGATTTTATCAATAGTGACACTACGAGTATTTTTATTATTATTATTTGGTGAACACTTACAAATTTCTGTTGGGTACATATCAAGATATAAAAAAAATTGGGTAAGCAGATTTATTTTTTTGACTGCCAAAATTTGTTGTTTCATTTTACTAGCATGGAGAAACAGTGACATCTGGTGCACGAAAAAACTAATTTCAAGTCTTAGTGTATGCATTTTTTATTATTATTTTACAAATTTATTAAAGATAGTTTGATGTCTTATAAGAATTCATATGTATAATATGATTAATTTCCTGCTTCTGGTATTAAAATTAATCTAAAATATCTACACTTAAAGAATCTGGGAAAAACATTTTTAAAGTTTTTGAAGTAATTGGTAGAACTGACTAATTTTACAAAATTAAAAGATTTACAGAAGGAATGCTATGTGGTATACACTAAGGACAATATCCTAATGCAAATCATTACCCCTAAATTTGCTATACACTGAAAGCTTTTTAGGAATTTTGATGTAAAAAAAGAAATTCTATTGTGACTCAAGCCAATAAAAACTAAACAAAATTAAGTACAAAGGCACAAAACAAAATGTCTATAAAATAGTAATAAGATACAACAAATTTACATATCAAACCCTTTTGAATTCAACTAAGAGAGCTCTTTAGTCCCTTTTAATTTCTCTACTTCTATTGAAAGAACCAAACTTTTGTTGTTGTTGTTGTTGCATTATATGATAAAGTCATATATCATAAATATTGCCTTATTTTCATGCTTGTGTGTGATCTGTGTCACAAAATAGCATGTCTTTCAAGGCATTATTTGGATTTACTTCTATAAGTCTTGGGTAGTGTAAACAGTTAACATGCTGGATTACTAACTGAAAGTTACAAGTTTGTCAGCAGAAAGGTCTGGTGATCTAACTCTGAAAACTCAGCTATTGAAAACCCTAACAATGCAATTCCACTCTGACACAGATTGGGTCATCATGAGTCAGAGTTGACTTCACAGCAACTATTCAGTGATGTGGATATGAAGATAAAAGGGGCTTGACAGATAGATGAGAAACTTTTGACAGAGAATGTTGATGATTCTTAAATACTTGTCAATTGGGTTAATACAAGGTATTATGATAATAACACAAGTAGGAGAGCTGGAAGGATGTGAGAGGTTAAAGTCAGGGGAAGTGTGTGAATTTAAGACTTCAGAGTTGAAGTTGCTGTAATATATGACAGAAAGAGAATATAGCAAAAGCGAATTGCAGGTGGAAGTCAACAAAATAATATATAAAGATATTAAATGGACACTGGTAGATAATCAGAATAATTGTAAAACTAAGAAAATCTGAGAAATTTTTCAAAGACTTTAAATGAAAGACAGTGATCAGGATGTTAATATACGATAGCAGTGGTGATGAGAACTCAAAGTAACTGACAGAAAGACTGTAACAATTTTCAATAGAAAATTGACTGATTAACAAACTTATAAATTAATGTCCAACTTTGAAATTAATAACTATAAATGAAAACAATTGAGAAACCATTTATGTTTTTTATGAAATTAGAGAAGACTAAATAAAATTAATGTCAAAAGTGTAATGGAACAGATACATTAATAATGTGAAAGCAAATTAGTCAAACCCTTTGGAAAGCACTTTAATAATATTTTAAAATATGTATGAATAACCATTACCAAGTGATTTTATTTTTTGAAAAACTCCTAAGAGGGATTGTACAAAATCATTGCAGTGTTATTTAAAATATTAAAAAAAAAAAAAAAAAACACACCTGAAACTAAAAAAATCAGATTACCAAGAACAAAAACCTCATATTATATTACACAGAAGAGTATCTTATGTTATTTTATATATAGTTTGATCAAATTATTTAAAAAAGAAAAATGTGTGCATATGGATGAATATGGAAAAAAAGATACTAAGATAGAAGAAAACAGCTCATTAAATATTTTTTCTTCTTTAAAAATTATTCCTTTTGTGTTTTTCAAATTTTCACTAATTTGTGCTTTATTAATTTATGCTGGAACTATGTAAAGAAATTTATTTAAGAGCAGAACTAATCACTGCCACTAACAATACAAAAAATCCAATAGACTGAAAATATACAATATAGTTAAATTAGATATAAATAAATAAATAAAATATGAAAATAAATTCCCAGGTTAAAATTCTAATGATATTGATTCTAAAGTTATTCTTGAGAAGTAAATGAAAAAGAAAAATATACATTATAAAGTTTAATTTGGTAAAACCTATTTGTGAATATTTATGAAAATTTTAAATATTTACACCTTTTGATACAGTAATCCCACTTCCAGGATTCTAATCTACAAAATTGTTAGAATAAGTACAAAATATGTATTTATAGACCCATTTATGAAAACAATATTTCTAATATTGAAATACTATAATTAATTTGTTTTTCATTGAAGAATGGTTAAATAGATTACGCTACACTTACTATGGGAATGGGGCTCTGGTGGTGTAGTCTATGTAGGCATGAAAAAGAGTTAGATAGGTCTATGTCATTTTGAGGTAGAAGATTTCTGAGACAAAAAAAATCTCAATATTCTTCACAAGAAAGAGAGTAGAATTCACTCTTTACAAAATATTGTCCACACTACCATTATGCAGTAAAGAACACGATTGTGTGTGTGTTTGTGTGTGTGTGACAGAGAGAGAGACAAAACCCACTGAAGAAAACAATCATTAGTTTCTATGAAAAAAAAATTAGATATAGTGGGTAAATATGTGGGATTTCAGGAGAGATCAGAAACTGTGGGAAACAGATGGGAAGCAGAGGGAAAATTTCCAGATAGTTTGGAAAAAAACACATATATATGTGTATGTATGTATGTATATATATGTGTGTGTGTATCTATAGCTATATCTGTATCTATCTTTTAGGGAGCTCTGGTGGCATAGTGCCTAAGGCATTTGACTGCTAACCAGAAGGCTGGTGATTCAAACCCACCAGCCACTCCTGGGAAGGAAAATTGGACAACCTACTTCTGTAGAGATACCACCTCAGAAACCCAAGGAGGGACTATTATGAGTCGGGATTGACTGGACAGCAATGAGAGTTTGAGGATATATATTTATACATACATACATGCATTGTTGTTGTTGTTGTTGTTATGTGCCGTCGAGTCGACCCCCAACTCATAGCGACCCCTCCTTGGGTTTCCAAGGCAGTATCACTATGGAAGTAGGATTGCCCAACCTTCCTTCTGAGGAGTGGCTGGTGGGTT
>NW_006921789.1:2519021-2545895 GCF_000298275.1 Orycteropus afer afer
TTTTTTTTTTTTTTTTGCAGTGTTCCCTCCCCTCCCCTCCCACCCCTGGCAACCAACAAAGAAAGTTTCCTCTCCATATATAAACCTTTCCTTGACCCTCCATAACAATGAACTAATACTATATTTGTCCTTTTGTGATTGACTTATGTCACTCAGCATAATGTCCTTCAAGTTCATCCAGATTATGTGGTGTTTTGCAGACTCTACATTATTCTTTTGTACTACATAGCAGTCCATTATGTGTATGTACCATAGGTTGCTCATCCACTCTTCCGCTATAAATCTTAGAGATAAGTCCCTTGCCAGACATGCAATTATCGGTAAATAAGGATTTGTTCCAGTCATGTTTGTTATGTGCTTTTTCATGGTGTCAATTTCTTTGTTCCATATAATTTTCTATGCTGAGCTTGTTTTGTTTATGAATCGTGTTAACACTTCCTTCATTACTATTGTTTTAGTATTTGCTAAATGTTTATGCTGGTCCTCTTTTTTGATGTGAAGGTTTACCAGTTTTCTTTGAGGCTACCCTGTGATTTACAGTTTTCTTCCCAAGTTTAGAACAGTCCATTCTATCTTGTAGTTGTCTTGACTTCCCTACCATCTATAATTTCTGTAATGACACAATTTTTTTTCCTCTTTATGGTTTATAGTTGTCCTTATTTGTCAGTTGATGTCTCTGGTTCATGTTTACAATCCTGTAGGCTTTCCTTTGGATACTTCCATAGCTGGGTTGGTTTCTGGGTCATGTCATCATGTATGTTAATGGTCAGTTGTTGTGGCTATTGTTGGTTCTCTGTCCAAAGGGATCCCTTTAGTATCCCTAGTAAGGTTGGTCTGGTTTTAACAAATTCCCTTAATTTCTGCTTATCAGGAAATATCCTAATTTCACCATCATATTTGAGGGATAGTTTTGCTGGGTACATCATTCTTGGTTGGAAATTTTTCCTTTCAGGGTTTTATATATACCATCCCATTGTTTTCTCTCCTGCATGGTTTCTGCCAAGAAATCCAAGCTTAGTCTTATTGGTTGCCCCTTGTAGGTAACTTTTCATTTTTCTCATGCTGCTCTCATGATTCTTTCTTTGTCTTTGGTTTTGGTAAGTTTGATGATGATGTGTGATTTTCTTTTGTGATCTATCCCGTTTGGGGTTCGTCAGACTTCCTGAATGGATACATTCTCATCTTTCATCATATCACAGAAATTCTCTTCTAACAAATTTTCAACAATTTTTCCTGTGGTTTTATTTGTCTCTTCCTGTTCTAGAATTCCAATTACATGTAGGTAATTCCTTTTGATGGCATCCCACATGAACCTTAGGCTTTCTTTATTTTGTTTTGATCTTTTTTCTGATTGATCCCTTTCCAAAGAAGTGTTCAGGTATTTGCTTTCAATCTCCCTAATTCTGTCTTCCATTGATTCAATTCTACTCCTTTGTCCATTCAATGTCTTATCTATTTCTGAAAATTTAGTATTAATCTTCTGGATTTCTGTGTGTAAATTTTGTATCATTTCTAATTTTTCATTTAGTTCATGTATTGTCTTTTGAAATTGTTCTAGGGTTTTCTCTGTTTTTTCCTTGATCTGTCTCTCAATTTGTTTAAGATACCTAAATATGCTTTTGAATTTATTATCAGGAAGTTCCAGTGCTGAGTCTTCCTCAGGGATATGTTTTGGGTCTGTATCTGGTCCCTTGTTTCTCCTGCTTTATCTTGCTTCTTTGTGTGGACTATGATGTTCTGTTGTCTCTGAGGCATTGTTATGTATTTGTGTTTATATTTAATTGGTGATTGTGTGTTGGAGTGAGTTACCCACGATTTTTGTTTTCTTCGTATGTTATCTATGCAAGCAGGGTACTGTGCTCCTCCATTCTCTAGTTGACAGCACTTATACAATCACCACCTGTCTCCTTTCCTGCTGTCAGTCTCTCATATGTCGCTGCTGACCTTGGCAAACAGCTTATTCTTAGGTCTCTGGAATCCAAATGAAAATGCTATCACTTTAAAATCCCAAGTGGTTGCCATTTGTAAAGATTTAAAATGGCTGCACCTTGGTCACTTTAAATATCCACAATGGCCGCCACTTAGAAACTTTCAAAATGGCTGTTCCCTCAGTCACTTTAAATATTCAAAATAGCTGACATGTGTAAACAATCAAAATGCTGCACCCTCCAAACAGCAGAAAGGCAACAGTTCAGGTTGTTTCCCTCCTTGCTGTTTCCGTTACTAATCATAGGTCACCACTTCAGTTGTCCCTGCAGCCCTTAGTGAGTAGCCCTGATCTTTAGGTCAATTCTCAGGTCCCAACACCACTTGGAAATATTCAGGCTGTTGGTCCCATCAGAGAAGCTGGCAGTCCACAGCTCTGACTGTCTCTGTACTCACTGGTTTCATTCAGGATTTTCCACTAGTTGGTGTCTAATGCACTTCTGTACAGTTCCTATCAAAGCTCAGGGCTTCAGGATTATCTTCTGTATCTCTGTCAAATGTTTTTTCTTCTCTTCATTAATGAGTGTCTGTGTCACTTGTCTGCCTATTTCTCCATCTTACCAGAAGTCTCCTACATCAAACATTATTAGTGGTTACCAGGGGTAGGAGGGAGGGAGAAAGGGGAAGCATTTGTTTTTGGGGGGGATTATGCTAATAGTGGTAGAAAACACACACATACACACACACACAAATGTGTCCTAGATGTGAAAAATCCATCAAGAAATACATGTGAAATGAGTGTACTTGAAAAATAGGTCAATAGAAATGGTCCTGAGACACCAGAAAAAAAAAAAAAAAAAAAAAAAGTTAAATAAAAGGAATTCAGCCTTAAATACTTATAAGACAGTAATAGAGAGTAAATCATACATGTACTTGGCATCCCAGAATGACAGCAGAGGCATTAAATATTTAAAATAAACTGGCTGAAAATATCCAAATTTAATTACACACACACACATACACATACACAGAGAAACTCATAGTTTCAGTGAATTTTAAGCAAGATAAATAAGAAGAAATTATACATAAAATATCATAGTCAAACTGTTGAGAAGACAGAGAGAAACTCTTGCAAGAAATCTGAGGGGAAAAAAGACTCATTAAATACAGACTAAAAATAATCAGAGTGATGGTTGCTTTCTTACTAAAAATAAAAAATAGGCCAGAAAAAAAAAAAATGACATCTTTAAAGTTCTAGAAAAAAATTACACACATTGAAAATGAAAACTATCCACTTATAATTTTTCATTTAAGATATTTTTCATCATGAGAAATTTAATTTGGGTCTTTTATATATTTTATTTTCTCTCTTCATCATAGTCACCTTTTCCTCTGCATCCTTGAGCAGTAAAGCATATTTACAATAGCTGTCTTATTGTTTTTTATGCTAATTTTATCATCTGTGTCATTTATGAATCTGTCTATTGATTGACTTTTTTCCTTTTTAGGAATCAGATTTTTCTGCCTCCTTGTATTCTAGTAAGTTTTAACTTTGATACTGGACATTGTGATTTTATATGTTGAGTGTTAAATTTTGTTTTATTCTTTAAGAAAATGTTGGACTTATTCTAGTAGGTAAATTATCTGGGGATTAGTTAAATCATTTCAAGTTCTGATTTATGATCTTTTAGGGTGAATCTAATAACTTTTATTCTTAGCTAATTCATCCCCACTTTCTAAGGCATTATGGGATCTCTCCTGAATGTCTTGCTTATTTAGTGAGGTCTCTTATCTGGCTGGAGGTTACTCAACAATTCCAATAACAGCATTACCTACTGTCCCTGAGTTGATTCCAACTCATAGTGACCTTATAGGGCAGAGTGAAACTGCCCCATGGAGTTTTCAAGCTTGTAAATGTTTATGGAAGTACACTGCTTCATCTTTCTCCCGTGGAGTGGCTGATGGGTTCAAACCAACCACCTTTTGGCCATCAGCTAAATGCTTTAACCACTGCACCACCAGAGCTCCTAACTGGATTAAATCTGAAAATTGTTTGTCTTACAGTTTCCTATGCTTTCCCCAGAAGTAACTTTTGTCCAGCTTTGTGAGATTTTACTCTATACATGCATAGATTGTTATTCAGCCAAAGATTCAAGGGGACTCCACAGAGATTACCAAAACTCATTCATCATGTAGCTCTTTCTCATAAAATCTACCACGTTAGCCTCTCTGAAGGCTGTAAATTCTACTTGTATTGACTTCCAACTTCTGCCTCCTTAGTTCAGTGAGATTGTTGGACTCTTTTTGGGCTTTCCCACCTTGTGCAAAGGTGGGAAATAGCTTCCAGTCAGAAAGTTGAGGCCATGATAAGATGTGCTTCATTTGTTTCCCTTTTCTAAGTCTTGTATGATGTACATTGGTTACTAACACTAGTTGTTTTCTATATTATTTTCCCAGTGTTTAGTTGATGGCAAGAGGGTGATTCTAGACCACTTAATTCCCTCATGACCATAAGTATAAGTCTCATCTAGAATGCCATATTCAGAGAAATATCTTTTGAAAACTGAAGCAAAATTATGACATTATCAGACAATGAAAGCTGAGAGAATTTGTTGCCAGGAGAATATGCCATACTACAAGAAGTGCAAAAGGAAATTCTTCAGGCTGAGAAAGTTGATGAAAGATGAATATTCATAAATACAGAAAGGAATGGATACTGGAAATATTAAATACATAGATAAATATATAATATTATCTTTTGTTATTTTCTTAATAGAGTATTTTAAAAAAATAATAACATTATACTGTTAGGTTTATAACATGTAAAACTAAAATGTATGATAAAAATGTCACAGAAGATGGGATATGTGCAAATTGTATTGTAGGGCTGTTTCTTACATTATACACGAAGCAGCAAAATATTAATTCAAGAATAGGGTGATTCATTAGGAATGCATATTTTAATCCATGGAAGAAACATGATAAAAACCAACCAACCAACCAATAAACAGAAATCCTACAAATATTTAGTAGCTAAACAGCCAATAGAGGACATAGTATAGAATACTAAAAAATATGATAAATCTAAAAGAAGACAGAAATTGGGTACCAAAAAAAGAAAGGAAGTAAGGAAGAAGCAAAGGAAAGAAGAAAGAAAAGAGCAGAGAGGATGGAAGATGTTATCTCAATTATAACAAAAATTTAAAGACAGTGTTCCTCAGATTGCATATAAAAAGAAAAACAAAACAACTTTTACTGTCTACAAGATATCCACTGTAAATAATGACACAAGACAGATGGAACAAAAAGGGATGGAAAAAGTCACCATGCAAACACTAATCATATGAGAGTTGGTGTGCTATGTAAACGTCAAATAAAGTATATTTCAAGACGAGGAGCTTTGCCAAAAATAAAGAGGATCATTTTATAATTACTAAGGGTAAATTCATCAAGAAGACTTAACAATCCTGATGTGAATGCAGCTAATAACAACACTTTAAAATACACAAAGCAATAATTAGTAGAATTAAAGAAAAAGATAGACAAACCCATGAAGTGGGCGATTTTAATACCTTGTCTAACAGTTGATAGAACAAGTATACATGCATTAGTAAAGATATAGAAGATTTGAGTAATACTATAATGTTACCGTGAGTATGAATCAATTCAGCATTCAACAACTAACAACAAACAAACAATCAATCAACTTGAACTAACTTATGCTTTTAAAACACTATTTCCAACAACTAAGTAATGCTAAGATAAATCATATGCTGGCCCATAAAATGTTTATCAACAAATTTCAAAGTCCTAAAATCACGTTCTCTGTCTGTGACAGTTAAATCAGATATAGAAAGGTAGCAGGCAAATATGTATAGTATGATCCTATTTATGTTCTCACTGCCATCTAGTTAATTCCGACTCATAGTGACCCCCTTTGGGTTTCCAAGGTGGTAAATCTTTACAAAAGTAGATTGCCCAGTCTTCCTTCTGTGGAGTGGCTGGTGAGTTTGAACATCCAACCTTCTGGTTAGCAGTCAGATGTCTTAGACACTATGCCACCAGAGCTCCTTGCTATTTATGTTAAACAATATTAATCTCCAAGCCAATATATTATAAATATTCAGAAATAAATATGTGTATGTATAGAAAAAGTACTGGAAGAGTGTGGGCCAAAAATTACTTCTTAACAATAGAATGGGAACAGAAAAGACAAGCAGAAGTGGGACATTCATGCTTTCTTTATTTGTATTTAGAGTTGGAATATTTTAATTCATATATTGTGTATTGATAAAATAAGTCTTCTAAGGAATAAATTCACAATATGACACAAGGGCCAAAATGATGGATTCAAACCTACCAGTGACCATTATGATAGTACGAGACTGAGTAATATGTTATTTTATACATAAGGTTGCTATGAGTCAAAATTGACTTGATGCTTAAAAACAACAGCAATAAAAAATAAATCTGTGACGACAGTCAACATATTTTAGAAATAGAAAATGAAAATGGATCTGCCTCACCGTCAAAATGTTTTGTATAGCCATAGTTATTAAGAATTTGAGGTGTAATTACAGGAAGGAACAATTGGCTTAGAGTAGTCCAGTAACAAATTCACTGCATATAGCAATTTAGTAGATGATAAAATTAGCATTTAAAATTGCTGGGCAAAGGGAGTAATCTTTAATAAATAGTGTTAGAAAAATTGCCTAAGTGCTTAGAAAAAAATTAGATCTTGTGGTAGTCATTAGTGCTGTTCACTGTACATTTTTAACTCTGTATTTTGGTGCATGGTAGGATAATATTTTCTCACCACTTTTTAAGTTGTTGTAGTCTTGTGATTGTTTTGGCCAATGAAATGTAAGCAGATTTGGCAGGTATTACCTCATGTGTCTGTTCTAGTTGGCTTCTATGCATTTTACCATTTCCTTTCCTGATGTTGCACAAGGGAAAGTAACATTTTGTTGTGTCAAACCACTAGATTTTGATAAGTACTCTACCATAGCTTGAGATAAAAAGTGGTACCTAAAATTTGGAGGGTATTGTATTAAAAAAACCAAAGTTTACTGCATTGGCTTGAAAGCTGAGAAGCAAGTGGGAAAAAAATGTTGTGCGCAAGTTTTACAACAGTGTCAAACTGTTGATAAAGCAGTTGCATGCAATGATATGATGGTAGATTATGACTCTAATGAACTTTTTATCCTAAGATAAAAAGATTGAAAAACAGAATGATAACATGCTTGGACTGCAATAGTTCATCTGGCAAAATATTAAAAGAAGCCCAACTCAGTTAGAAACTGCTAGTTTTCAAGCAGGGAGAAAATAGGCTGTAATAAAGTTGTTTTTAGGCACCATGGAGTCAGTTCCAACTTATAGTGGCCCTATGTACAGCAGAACAAAACACTGCCCCGTCATCTGCCATTCTCAAAATCATTGCTGTTTGAGCCCACTGTTGCAACCACTGTGTCAATCCCTCCCATTGATGATCTTCCTCTTTTTCTCTGACCCTCTACTTTACCAAGCATGATGTCCTTTCCAAGAAAAGTTTCCTCCTGGTAATACGTACAAATTATGTGAGACCAAGTCTTACTCTCCTTGCTTCTAAGTAATTTTCTGGCTATACTTCTTCCATGATAGGTTTGTTTGTTCTTCTGGCAGTCCATGGTGTGTGTATATATATGTATACACATATATATGTGTGTGTATAACAATAATATATATAATTATGATATATATATTTGTTGTTGTTGTTGTTATGTGCCGTCAAGTCGGACCCTACAAGTGCCTTAGGCACTATGCTATCAGAGCTCCCAATATATATATATATATATGTGTGTGTGTGTGTGTGTGTGTGTGTGTATGTGGTGTGTGTTTATATATATATATATATATGAGGTGATTGGTAATTGAAAATACCATACCTTGGGTCAGGTGCATCTTAGTCCTGAAACTGTCATCTTTGCTTTTTAATACCATAAAGAGGTCTTTTGCAGAGGATTTGCCCAATTCAATACGTCACTTAGTTTCTTGATTGATGTTTCCATGTGTGTTGATTGTGGATCTACCTAAAATAAAATCCTTGACAATCTCAAAATTTTCTCCATTATCATGATATTTCTTATTGGTCCAATGGTGAGAGGCTTTTTATTTTCTTTATGTTGAAGTGTAATCCATACCAAATGCTGTAATCTTTAATTTTTTTCAGTAAGTGTTAAAAGTACTCTTCTCTTTCAGCAAGCAAGCTTGTGCCATATGGCAGGTTGTTAATGAGTCTTCCTGTAATCTTGATGGTTCATTCTTCTTTATATAGTCCAGCTTCTCATTGTTTCTCAGTTTACAGATTGAATAACTATGATGAAAGATACAATCCTGACATATGCCTTTTCTGATTTTGAACCACGCAAAACCATGTTCTGTTTGAGCAACTACTTTTTGGTCTATCTACAGTTTCTTCATAAGGATGATTAAAAGTTCTGAAATTCCCATTCTTCATAATATTTACTATAATTTGTCATGATCCACATAGTCAAATACTTTTGCACAATCAATAAAACACAGGTAAACATCTTTCTGGTATTTTCTGTTTTCAGTCAAGATCGATCTAATATCATCAATTTTATCTCCTGTTGCACATCCTTCTCTGATCCCAGCTTGAATTTTTGGCAGTTCCCTACTGATGGACTGTTACAACTGTTTAAAAATTATCTTTAGCAAAATTTTACTTACATGTGAGATTAAAGATATTGTTGGATAATTTCCACATTCGTTTGGGTTACCTTTCTTTGGAATAAGAACAAATATGGATCTCTTCCAGTCAGTTGGCCAGGTAGTTGACTTCCAAATTCCTGGGCATAGATGAGTGAGTACTTCCAGCATTGCATCCATTTGTTGAAAAATCTCAATTGGTATTCTGTCAATTTCTGAAGTTTTGTTTTTTGCCAATGTCTTCAGTGCAGCTTGGAATTCTTCCTTTGGTACCATCAGTTCTTGATCATATGCTACCTCCTGAAATCATTGAACATTGACCAATTATTTTGGTTCAGTGACTGGGCATTTCTTCCATATTCCCTGGAAACTTTCAGCATCATTCAATATTTTGCAGTTCTTGAGTATTGCAACTTGAATTTGAACTTTTTCTTCAGTTCTTTCAGCTTAAGAAATGCTGAGTGTGTTCTTCTCTTTCAGTTTTCTAGTTTCAGGTCTTTGCAAATTTCATTATAATACTTTATGTTGTCTTCTTGTGCCACCCTTTGAAATCACCATTTTTTTTTTTTACTTCATCATTTCTTGCTTTTGCCTTAACTGCTTTATGTTCAAGAGCAAGTTTTGGTGTCTGCTCTGATATCTATTTTTGTCTTTCTTTCCTGTCTTTTAAATAGCCTTTTGCTTTCTTCATGTATAATATCCTTGATGTCATCCCACAATTTGACTGGTCTTTGATAGTTAGTGTTTGATGTGTCAAACGTATTCTTATGATCGACTCTAAATTCAAGTGGGATATGCTCAGCATCATACTTTGGCTCTCATGAATTTGTTTCAATATTCTTCAGCTTTAACTTGAACTTCCATATGAACAATTAAAGATCTATTCCACAGTTAGCCCATGTCCTCATTCTAACTGACGATATTCAGTTTCTCCATTGTCTCTTTTCACAGATGTACTCTATTTAATTCTTGTGCATCCCATTCAGAAAGATCTACGTGTATAGTCACCATTCATGTTGTTGAAAAAAAGATATTTTCAATGAATAACTTATTAATATTTCAAAATTCTATTATGTGATCTCCTGTGAAATTTCTATCACCAAGGCCTAATTTTTCAACTAGTCATCCTTCTTTGTTTCCAACTTTCGCATTTCAATTACCAATAATTACCAATGCATCTTGATTGCATATTTGATCAGTTTCAGACTGCAAATGCTGGTAAAAATCTCACATTTCTTCATCTTTGTAGAAATGGAAGAAGTGACTGCTTCTCAACTTCAAATAGCTAAAGGTAAAATTGAAAAGTAAATTCAACAGAAAAGGTAGAATAAAACTATTTTTTGTTTAGCTGAAAACAATCCAAATGCACCTAGCTGGAGAAAGAATAAACACACCACTGTAAGATTGGACAATCTACACCTGCAGTGATACTGCCTCAGAAACCCAAGGAGGGGTCACTACGAGTCAGATCTGATTCAATGGCAGTGTTTCTTTCTTTCTTTCTTTTTTTTTTTTAATGGTACATCCATTCAGTAGAATCTTATTTGAAAGCAACAAACCACTGATGCATGCAAGAACCTGGATGCATCTCAGGTGCATTATGCTAAATGAAAGATGTCAGATTTGAAAAGTAGCATATTATATATGGTTCCATTTATATGACATATTTTCAAAAGCAAAGCTGTAGGGACAGGAAATAGATTTGTGATTGCCAGAAACTGGGGGTGAAAGAAAGGGCACAGGAGGGAATGGTGGTAGAACTGTTCTTTACCTTTGTTGTGGTGGTTGCATGGTTGTATACATTTGTCAAAACTTGTACAAATCTCCACTAAAAAGGTATATTTGACCATATTTTTAAGCTCAAGAGGAGCCTGCTTTAACACCTAAAAATCTGAGCAGGAGTAGAGGACATTTAATGGTCCTAGAGAAGATAGGGGAGCTCTGGTAGCATAGTGGATAAGGCACGTCACTGCTAACCAGAAGGCTGGTGGTTCAAACCCACCAGCCACTCCTTGGAAGGAAGATGGGGCAATCTACTTCCGTAGTGATACTGCCTCGGAAACCCAAGGAGGGGTAGCTATGAGTCGGGTCCAACTCGACGGCACATAACAACAACACAACAACAGAGAGTATAGGAGAAGTTAGCCTTATTAAGGAAGAAAGACATCTTTTCCTCAGAGGTAAAAATAACAATAACCATCTATTGATCACCTATGATTTTCCTGTTAAAATCATTCTACCAAGCATACTTATATAGAGAGATATACTTTAACTTTAATCCTTACAACATCCTGTGAGAGATATACTATTATTATTATTTTAAGGAAAATGAAGACCAGAGAAATTGAAAACCTGCCCATTTACTTAGCTAGTAAGTAATGGAGCTCAGCAGACCTGTCTGACTAGAGCACTGGCTGTGTGCTCTCTATAATGCTGAAAATAGAATGGATGACGATAGAAATTTTCAGTGGGAAAAAGTTGAGGACATTATAATCAGGAGATTCTATTATAGCAACACTATAAGATTAGGCCATCTGTTAGCAGGGAGGTAGTAATGGGGTGAAGTGAAGTTGAAGGCTTGAGGAGAGTGGGAAAAATTGAAGGAGGTTGTGATGATTTTGACATTGTTTGTTCCAGTCTTTGTCCTTGTACCACAGGGATGAGATGCCATTCTGTTCTCAGATTTGCCTTTGAGAGGAAGAAATCTGGCTGCAAGAAGCAAGAGACCCACAATAGTATTCTTTTAGTGCGGATTATCATAAGAATGTGAAACTTGAGAGCCTCTCATTTTGCAAAGACCAATTCTCATCCATTTCCCAAATCCCATTCATTTCTGTGTTCTGTTTATAAAGAATATGTCATTGAAATTGTAGTGCATTCTTGAGGGTGAGAGAGGAACTTTGAAGTCCAAAAAGGAATTGTAATTTGCACATGATTTTCACCCTAATTTCTGATGGATTGATTAACCTTGATATCCCCCAAATTCTTTAGATAGAACTCAAAAAAGAACTTTAAAAGATAATGTATAAGATCATAACTGGAAACTCAAAACCCATAACATTAAGAAATTTGCTTTTTTTTTTTTTTTAAGGAATATGCTATACTAAATTGTAAACTTGGTGTCAGTTTCCTTTTATAAAGTACCTATCATGAAACTCTGAGTATTTTCATTGTAGATATACAGGGTAACATTGAATACATTAGGAAAACTTTCATAAAGCAAAATTGAATTGATTCAATGAGAAATGAAAAGGAAAGGAGCCTTGAAAATCATCCAGTCAATTTTTCACTTCATGTAGGAGCTCTGATAGCATAGTGCCTCAGGCACTTGACTGCTAACCAGAAGGTTGGCTGTTCAAACCCACCAGCCATTCCTTGGAAGGAAGATGAGGCAATCTACTTCCGTAGTGATACTACCTCGGAAACCCAAGGAGGGGTGGCTATGAGTCGAGTCCTACTTGATGGCAAATAACAGCAACAACACATGAGTAAAATAAGTTAGATTAAATAGTTTTCTCTTTACTCATGAGAATATATTAACCAATTGCAGCATGCATTTTGCTTTGAAAATGTATGTTGTATATCATCATTCCTTTCTCTTCATTTCTTTGTTATATTTTATGTACAAGGTACCAGACGTTGTGCTAAGTAAAGAAGATATACAATGAAAAGACAAAAACAAAAACAAAAAACTCATTGCCATCGAGTTGATTCCAACTCATAGTGACCCCCATTGGGTTTCTGAGGTGGTAAATGTTTATGGAAGTAGATTGTTCCATGTTCCTTCTGTGGAGAGGCTGCTGGATTTGAACCACCAACCTTCTGGTTAGCAGTCATATGCCTTAGGTACTGTGCCACCAGAGTTACTTATTTCAAAAAGGTTCATGAAGTTTTACTACATTTCTATTGGTTCATACATGTGCCATAACATCCCAGAGGTCATATCAAAGTTGGAAATAGGTGAGCTTTTGAACTTTTATAGGAAAATATTTTACACAGAAATCTATAGAGTACTAGGAATAGACTATTTACTGTATTAGAGCTGGTGCATTGGTTAGAAACAGAGTCATGAGATCATATTTAAAAGTTTTCAAACAAATATCCCTTATAAAATGGGGTGGGGAGAATGACCTTCAACATAACTTTTTTTTTCCTTTACACAGGAATGGTAATGACAACACCACTGCTCTCTTACAATCTCTCTGGGAGCTTTTCTCACCAAAGCAGTTACAGAAGAATGAAAGCTTCATGCTTTGGGAAGGCTGAGCTTTTATGTCTGGAGCTCTTCCATTAGGTCACACTGTTAAAGGCACAGTTCCTTCCTAAGGGAGAATTTTCTTGCTTCACAGTAGCCCCATTTATTCTGCCTGCAGCTGCTCTGTTTCCCTGCACACCATGCAGACCAACCTTATTAAAACAAGGGAAAAATGGTTCCAATGGAAAGTGCATAACCGTTGGCTTAACCAGTTATTATAAATATAAAAAAATATATTTGGGAGAAAGAGAAAATATCTTACAAGTTATATCTGAACCTCTCCAAGAATGAATAGATATAAAATAAGACTGCTAGCATTTGCACAGCACGTATGTTTGGCTTCCTCTTTTATGGTGCTATTTATTTCAAGGAAAGGTACAAAAATGACTCCACACTCCCTGGAGGATATAGAAGGGAAAAAACATAATGTGCAAACTTCATTCTCATTTACTTGTATGCCCACCGATGTCAGAATCCTATCATAGAAGAAAGATGGACTAAAGAATATGGTGATTTTGCACTCTTTTCAATTACTTATATTTTTCTTTTTTCTTTGTTCAGAATCTCAAGGTACGAATATCATCTTTACTTTTCAGTGCAATGTCAAAGAAAATTTCCTCTAATGGAATGCTAGATCTTCCCCCCTACGGCTCAGTGATGTAATTTCATCTTATCATTCACTTCCTTTTTCTGTTTAAAATTTGGGCTCTTCATAGAAACATTCTTACAGATATTAAACTTGAAAATAATATGTATACATTGCTTATTGCTGTGAAAATCACTTCTTGGTTTGAAAAATATCACAGCAGCTATTTTTATGAAGATGGAGGCTTGAACATATTCCTCAAATTCAAATCAACCACAAACTACCTTTCCTGGACCAAGCATCTGTTGGACAACAGATAGGGAGACTGGAAGGAATGAGCCAGGCCTTAGTTCTCCAGAGAACCAGACAGAGAGAAATGTAGGGCTTGTTACCATTCTGGCCTTAGGGATGCTTCTGGAGATGAGTGACAGTTATGCAGTATTCAAATTTTTTGAGTCCTGGAGTAAGTTTTCCCTACAGAGATTCAAAAATCCCCAGGAGGAAAGATGAATATTCCTGGGAAGACCTGCTGGTTGCTCCAATCCAGAAAGTATACCCAAACAGGTGACATAGTCCCTTCCAATGCCAAGGACAAGAGTGCTAGCTTTTGCACAAGAAAACTGTGAAAAGAAAGAAGGTTTATGATGCATCCACTTGGGACTGATACTGATACTCTACTTCTTAATATATACTAGTCCCTTGTTAAACATAGTTCTTGACCTAGCAATATTGGTATCTCCTGGGATCTTAATAACAAAAGCAGAATCTTAGTTCCCACCCAAGACCTACTGAATCAGTACCAGGATTTTAACAAGACGTCCAGTTGACTAACAGACACACTAAAGTTTGAGAAACCGTCAAATGTAAAGACAGCTGCATTTCCCTCCACTTGTGGGATGGATTATTGCCTCTAAAATAGATTAATAGCTGGACTCATGTCTCATTGAGAAAATTAAAAACCTACCAATGACAACAGCTACTAGTCAAATACTGTTACAAAAGACTGATGAGGACTATGGGAGATAAAAACAGTGTACATTTTTTATGTGTGAAAAGAAAATAATTCATGTTTGAACTAAAAAGTTAAATAACTTCAAGGAGAAAATGGTCACTTGAATTAATGGTCTTGAAAAAGACATGACATATACATTCAAAGCAAAGAAAGAAGACACAAAGAAATGGAAATCCTAAGGGTAAAAGATAAAAGATAGTAGATTCAGGAATCCTAAAATTTAAGAAAGTAGTGCTCTACAGAAAGAAAAAGGAATAAATGAAGAAGAGGAAATCATTCCACAAGAAATAGAAGAAAATTTCCTGTTCTAAAGATAAATTGGAGTTTGTAGATTGAGAGTTTAACAAATTCCACACAAGACTGAGGGAAAAAGAAAAATAAGATGTATCATGATAAAAGTACTTACTTATCAACACAAAGTTAGTGGAATTAAAGCCACAGACAGGAAAGGATTTCAATCTTGCCTAGATGTTACCTGCCAGAGAGGAGAAATGATTTTTGCAGAGTTACAGGAATTGGGAAAAGGCATCTCCACTTATCCTGTGTTATGACAATGGCTGAGAAAGAATACTACCTAAACAACAGTGAATCAGGACAGGCCCCTGTGATAAGAGAGGATAGGACAAGACAGTTGTAAGCAGACAGATAGATGGCTAGATGGTTGGATGAGTGGATGAATTGTTGGATGGATAGATAAACAAATAAATAGGGTGATCAGAATTGTCTAAATAGGAAATATGTTTCTGGGGAAAACTTAATAGTTAGACACAAAAAGCTCTAAAGCATTTCAGTAAATTCTAGGTATTGTTTGGCTATTGGGTACTTGGTAGGACTTAAGAACATTCTATTTTTTCCATCTTATTAGGGTGGGATTGTGGAACAGACCATCAACTGTTCACTTGCAAGTTCAACTTGAAGTTGAAGATAATTAAAACAAGTCCATGAGTGCAAAAATATGACCTTGAATATATGCCTCCTGAATTTAGACACTATCTAAAGAATAGATTCGATGCTCTGAACACCAATGACCGAAAACCAGAAGCGTTGTGGGATGACATAAAGAACATCATCCATGAAGAAAGCAAGAGGTCATTAAAAATATGAGAAAGAAAGAAAAGACCAAAATGGATGTCAGAAGAGACTCTGAAACTTGCCTTTGAGCAAAGAGTAGCTAAGGCAAATGAAAGAAATGACAAGATAAAAGAGCTGAACTGAAGATTTCAAAGAACAACTCGAGCAGACAAAGCCAATAACTATAATGAAATGTGCAAAGATCTGGATTTAGAAAACGAAAAGGGAAGACATGCTTGGCATTCCTCAAGCTGAAAGAACTGAAGAAAAAATCTGAGCCTCAGGGTGCTATATTGAAAAATTCTATAGGCAAAATATTGAATGATGCAGGAAACATCAAGAGAAGATGAAAGGAATACACAGTCACTGTACCAAGAAGAAATGGCCGATCTTCATCCATTTCAAGAGGTGGCATATGATCAAGTATTGAAGGAAGAAGTCAAAGCTGCACTGAAGGAATTTGTGAAGAACAAGGTTCCAGGAATTGATGGAATATCCACTGAGATATTTCAACAAAAAGATGCCCTACTGGAGGCACTCATTTGGCTATGCCAAGAGATTTGGAAGACAGCTACCTGGTTAACTGACTGGAAGAGATCCATATTTGTACCTATTCCAAAGAAAGGTGATCCCACAGAATGTGGAAACTATTGAACAATATCATTAATATTGCTTGCAAGTAAAATCTTACTGAAGGTAATTCAAAAATGGGTGCAGCAGTATATTGACAGAGAACTTCCAGAAATGCAAGCTGGATTCAGAAGAGGATGTGGAATGAGGGATATCATTGCTGATGCCAGATGGATCTTGGCTCAAAGCAAAGAATACCAGAAAGATGTTTACTTGTGTTATATTGACTGTGTAAAAGCATTTGATTGTGTGGATCATAACAAATTGTGGATACTACTGAGAAGAATGGGAATTCCAGAACACTTAATTGTACTCATGAGGAACCTGTACATAGACCAGGAGGCTGTCTTTCACACAGAAAAAGGGAACACTACCTGGTTTAAAATCAAGAAGGGAGTGCATCAGTTTGTATGCTTTCATCATACTTATTCAATCTGTATGCTGAGCAAAAATCCAAATAAGCTGGACTCTATGAAGAAGAACATGGCATTTGGATGAGAGGAAGAATCGTTAACAACCTGTGATACACTGATGACACAACTTTGGTTGCTGAAAGTGAGGATGACTTGAAGTACTTACTGATGAAGATTGAAGAATAAAATCTGCAATATGGATTGCATCTCTATATAAATAAAACAAAAATCTTCACAACTTGTCCTATAAGCAACATTATGACAAAAGGAGAAAAGATTCAAATTGTCAAAGACTTCACATTGCTTGGTTCTACAATTGACACCAATGAAAGCCTCAATCAGGAAATCAGACAGCATATAGCACTGGACAAACTGGCTGCAAAGGATCTCTTTTAAATGCTGAAGAGCAAAGATGTCTCCTTGAGGACTAAGGTGCGCCTGACACAAGCCATGGTATTTTCAATCACCTCATATGCGTGTGAGAGCTGGACAATGAATAAGGAAGACTGAAGAAGAATAGATGCTTTTGAGCTGTGGTGTTGGTAAAGAATGCTGAAAGTACCATGGACTGCTTAAAGAACTAACAGGTCTGTCCTGGAGGAAGTGCAGCCAGAATGCTCCTTGGAGGAGAGAATGGCCAGACTTCGTCTCACATACTTCGGTCATGTTGTCAGAAGGGACCATTCCCTGGAGAAGGATGTCATGCTTGGTAAGGTGGAGGGTCGACGAAAAAGGGGAAGGCCCTCAACAAGATGGATTGACATGGTGGCAGCTGTGATGGACTCAAGTACAGCAAGAATCATGGAGCAGGCTTAGGACTGGGTGGTTTTGGTTCTGCTGTGCATAGACCCTATGCTGTACATAGGGTCGCTATGAGTCAGAGACCACTCGACGGCACCTAACAACAACAACAGAGTGGGTGGGGGAAGCAGTTAGAGAACATGGTATCTTCCTTGAGGAGAATGATTCATACCTTTTCCTATTTTGGAAATATGATGGTTCAATTTGCATGTTAGCTTGGTAAAGCTATGGTTCCCCATGGTTTGCCCAAATATTAGGTCCAGTTATTTTCATAGAAGGGACATGTGATTAAGTCAGTTGGCCTTCAGTAGAGCAGATTACAATCCATAATGTAATATAATGCAATGTAATTATTTTCCATAGTGTAATCTAATCAATCAATCCATTGAGGTTATATTTGGATAGGGTGGACAATAAAATAATCACTTATGAGTTATAAAACAACCAAAACAAAGAAGCACACAAAAGGGAAGACAGAAAACGTGGAAAGACGATCTACAAACAAAGGATTTCCAAGGATTTCTGGTACATATCAAAAACTAGAACAGTTGAGACAGTAATTGATATAGCCAACAAACTGATCTGGAATTTTAACCTCTAGAACTAGAGGGGAATATGTGTTTGATTATGACAACTGGCAGAATAAATAAATGAAGTAAAACCTAAATTACCAAAATCAAATCCACTGCCATCGAGTTGATTTTGACTCATAGTGACATTTTAGGGCAGACTAGAACTGCCCATAGTGCTTCCAAGGCTATAAATATTTACAGAAGCAGATTGCTACATCTTTCTTCCATGAAGCAACTGATGGATTTTTACCACTGAACTTTTGGTTAGCAGCAGAATGCTTTAGCCATCATGCCTTCAGAGTTCCTCTACCTCTAAATTATCAAAGAATAAATAAAGGACACTGTTGTTGTTCTTGGGTGCAAATGAGTCAGTTCCAACTCATAGGAACCCTGTGTACAACAGAATGAAATTCAGCAGAGTTTTTTTTGCCATCCTCACAATTTTTTCCATGTTTGAGCCCATTATTGCAGCCACAGTGTCAAGCCAGTCCATCTCATCAAGGTACTTCCTCTTTTTTGCTGAACCTTCACATTGTCATGGATAATGTCGTTCTCCAGGAATTGGTCCCTTCTGATAACATGTCCGAAGTACATGAGATGAAGTCTCACCTTCATTACTTCTAAAGAGCATTCTGACTATACTTCTTCCAAGAGAGATTTGTTCATTCTGGCAGACAAGGGTATATTCAATGTTCCTCAACCACACAGTAATTCATATTCATCAACTCTTTTTCAGTCTTCCTTATTCATTATCTAGCTTTCACATGCATATGAAGCAATCAAAAATACCATGGCTTGGGTTAGGTGCCCTTAGCTTTCAAAGTGACAGCTTTGCTTCTTAACAGTTTAAAGGAGTCTTTTGCAGCTGAGCTACCCTATAAAATAAAAATCCAAATTCACTGACATTGAGTCAAATCTGACCATAGTGACCTCTCCTTGGGTTTCCGAGGTGGTATCTCTACAGAAGTAGATTGCCTAGTCTTCCTTCTGAGAAGTGGCTCATGGGTTTGAACCATTAGTCTTCTGGTTAGCAGTCAAATGCCTTAGGCAGTACACCACCAGAGCTATGCAATACATTATTTTATTTCTTCACTACTGCTTGTATGGGTGTTGATTGTGGATCCAAGTAAAATGAAATCCTTGACAACTTCAATCTTTTGTCCATTAATCATGATATTGTTATTGGTTCCAGTTGTGAGGATTTTTGTTTACTTTCTGTTAAAGTGTAATCCATACTGAAGGTTATAGTCTTTGACTCTTTTTCCCTGTCAGCAAACAAGGTTATGTCTTCTGCATATCCTTAATTGGTAATGAGTCTTTCTTCAATCCTGATGCTGTGTTGTTCATATAGTCCATGTCTTAGACTAGAGAATCAAAACCAATGAAGTTTATATATATCCATATTATTGTTGTTGTTCTTAAGTGTCATCAAGTGAGCTCTGACTCATAGTGACCCTGTGTACAGCAGAACAAAACACTGCCTGATCCTATGCCACCCTCACAATCCCTGTTATATCTGAGCCCATCATTGCAGCCACTGTGCCAATCCATCTCATTGAGGAACTCCCACTTTTTCACTCTTCCTCCACTTTAGAAAGTATGATGTCCTTCTCCAAGAAATGGTCCCCTCTGACAACATGAAAAAATTTTGTGAGATGATGTCTAGCC
Organism: Orycteropus afer afer; assembly: GCF_000298275.1. NCBI lineage: Eukaryota > Metazoa > Chordata > Mammalia > Tubulidentata > Orycteropodidae > Orycteropus > Orycteropus afer. The sequence goes on from NW_006921789.1 coordinate 2,538,664, forward strand.
ATTCTCGCTTCCAAGGAGCTTTCTGGCTACAATATTCTAGGACAAATTTGTTCATTCTTCTGGCAGTCCATGATACTTTCAGTATTCTTCACCAACACCACAACTCAAAAGCATCAACTCTTCTTTCATCTTCACGTGCAAAGAGGCTATTGAAAATACTACGGCTTCTGTTGGGCACACCTTAGTCTTTAAAGTGATATCATTGCTCTTCATCACTTTAAAGAGGTCTTTCTTTTGCAGCAGATTTGTCCAGTGCAATAAGATATCTGATTTCTTGACTGCTGCTTCCATTGGTGTTGATTGTGGATCCAAGTAATACGAAATCTTTGACAACTTCAATCTTTTCTCCATTTATCGTGATGCTGCTTATTGATCTAGTTGTGAGAATTTTCATTTTCTTTATGTTGAGGTGTAATTCACACTGCAGCCTGCAGTCTTTATCCTTTATCAGTAAGTGCTTCAAGTCATGTTCACTTTCAGCAAATAAGATTGTGTCATCTGCTTATTGCAAGTTGTTAATGTGTCCTCTTCCAATCCTGATGCCACGTTCCTCTTCATGTAGTCTAGCTTCATGGATTATTTACTCAGCATACAGATTGAATAAGTATTGTGAAAGGATACAACCCTGACACATGCCCTTTCTGATTTTAAACTAAGCAGTATTTCCTTGCTCTGTTCTAATGATAGCCTGCTGGTCTCTGTACATGTTCCTCATGAGCACAATTAAGTATTCTGGAATTCCATTCTTCTCAATGTCAGCCATAATTTGTTATGATCCACCCAGCTGAATACTTTTGCATAGTCAATAAAAGTAGTGCATAAGTCATTTGACTGACAACCAGAAGGCTAATGGTTCAAACCCACCAGCCACTCCTCAGAAGGAAGATTGGGCAATCTTTCATAGAGATACTATCTCTATGTGATATTAATGGTGTGATATTAATGGTATTGTTTGATAATTTCCACATTCTGTTGGATCACCTTTCTTTGGAATGGGTACAAATACAGATCTCTTCCGGTCAGTTGGCTAGGTAGATGTCTTCCAAATTTCTTGGCATAGATGAGTAAGTGCCTGTAGTGCAGCATGTTTGTTGAAAATCTCAATGGGTATTGGATCAATTTCTGGAGTCTCGTTATTTGCCCATTCCTTCAGTGCATCTTGGACTTTTTCCCTCAATACTATTGGTTCTTGATCATATTCTACCTCCTGAAATAGTTGAACACCAACCAATTCTTTTTTGTACAGTACTTCTATGCATTTTTTCCATCTTGTTTTGATGCTTCCTGCATCATTCAATGTGTTGCCCATAGAATATTTCAATACTGCAAACCTGAGGCTTGAATTTTTTCTTAAGATTCCTTCAGCTTAAGAAATGCTGAACATGTTCTTCCCTTTTAATTTTCTAATTCCAGGTCTTTGTACTTTCTTTTATAATAGTTGACATTGTCTTCTCAAGGTGCTCTTTAAAATCTTCTGTTCAGATCTTTTATCTTGTCATTTCTCCCATTTGCTTTAGCTACTCTCCATTCAAGAGCAAGTTTTAGAGTCTCTTCTGACATCTATTTTTGTCTTTTCTTCCTTTTCTGTCTTTTTAATGACCTTTTGCTTTCTTCATGTGTGATGTTCTAGATGTCATCTTACAATTTGTCTGTTTTCAGTCATTAGTGTTCAATATGACAAATCTATCCTTCAGGTGGTCTCCAAATTCAGGTGGGATATAATCAAGGTCATATTTTGGTTCTTGTGGCCTTGTTCTAATTGTCTTCAGCTTCAACTTGAACTTGCATATGAGCAATTAATGGTCTCTTCTACAGTATGCTCCTGGCCTTGTTTTGGCTGAAGTCATTGAGCTTCTCCCTCACCTCTTTCCACAGATGTAGTCAACATGATTCCTGTGTATTCCATCTGGTGAGGTCCACATGTAGAGCTGCTGTTTATGATGTTGAAAAAAGGTATTTTTAATGAATAAGTAGTTGGTCTTGTAAAATTCTATCATGGGATCTCTGGCATCATTTCTATCACTAAAACAATAATTCCCAATTACTGGTCATTCTTCTTTGTTTCTACTTTTCATATTCCAATCACCAGTAATCTTGGCTATGCATTTGGTCAATTTTGGTCAGAAGTTGGTAAAAGTCTTCAATTTCCCCATCTTTGGCTTTAGTGGTTGGCTATATATATATATACACACACATGTACATATATGTACATACACACACATATATATACACACATACATATACATATAAATATACATGTATATATATATACACACACATATATGTATAAATCTTTAAATATTGAAATTTTGAGATTTATATACATGCACATATATATATGAATATATGTATATATATATACACCTATATATATACATATATATGGATATAGATCTCTTCCAGTAGGTTGGTCAGATAGCTGTCTTCTGAATTTCTTAACATAGATGAATGAACACTTGAAAGGTAAAAAATAGAAAAAGTAAGGAGAAGGAAAAAGAGTAAACATTAAAGTGAACAGAAAGAATAAAGTGAGATGAAAGAATAAAATCAATTACATCAGTTCTTATCCAAATGTGAATGGGCTGAATTTTCCTATTAAAGATAGAAACTCCATTTAAAAAAGTAACTGAGTTATAAAAAATAATGTCCCACTATATGATGTTTCTAAGAAACACAATGAGATAAATAATGGTGAAAATAAAGGGATAATTGAAGAGGTATCAGGTAAATAAGAACTAAAGGTATGGAAAAGGTACAATTTGAGATTTAAGGTTAAAAGAGATAAAAAGTAATCAGTGTAGTAGCAAAAATTAAAAGCCAAAAAAAAAAAAAAATTAAATGTAAAGTTAACCTGATATTAATACAATTTTATTGAAATATTTTAATAAATATTTTTCAGAAATGCATAGGTCTATAACAATAGATCTTAAAATTTAAAAATACATATACAGTATTTGACCTCACAATCCTACCTTTGAATTTTGCCCATGAACATCTAACCTGTAGAACTAAAAGTGCTCCTCTAAATGCATCAATATGTAATATACATACACAAATTTACTATTGCATCATATTTCCTAATGGTAAAAAACCCAGAACCTCCGTAAGGGGATATTTGAATGAATATTTAAGGAGAAACTATTTTATTATGGAAAATTTTATACACCTAACAGAAAGGAGCTCTGGTGACACAGTGCCTAAGGCATTTGACTGCTAACCAGAAGGTTGGTGGTTCAGAACCACCATCCACTCTGTGGAGGTAAGACCTGGCAATCTACTTACATAAAGATTTACTACCTCAGAAACCCAATGAGTGTCACTATGAGTCAGAATCCACTCGATGGCAGTGGATTTGGTTTTTATTTTAACAGTAAGGACCAGAGGATAATGAATTGCTATGAATTGCTATGGACATAGTGTCACTTTGACTTGATACTGACTCAATGACACTTATCACATTAAATTATAAGTTACCAACAATCACATTAAAAACTATAAACTTTTTTCCAATGTTATTTTGTATACCCACCCCTCTACTTTTACTCTTTATGAACTATCTAAAAATATATCCTGATATTATATCAAGTCACCTATAAATTATCAGATAAGGAGTTATTTTGGCTCCCTAGTGCCACTCTGACAGAAATATACCAGCAATGGATGGCTTTAACAAGCAGAAGTTTATTCTCTTACAATTTGGAGGCTTTAAGTCTGAGTTCAAAGGAGTTGGATGAAAGCCCTTCAATCTTGGGCTTCAGCTCTGCCTCCTCCTCCCGGCCTACTGAAGCTAGAGGCTAAGATTGCCAAGCCCAAGATTGACAAGTAAAAAGGCATAGTCCTGATATTACCAAAGCACATGGCAGGCCACTAATTCAAGTCTACTGAAAGTCCCAAGGTCGGCAGAGTATGGCAGGTTGCTGAACAATGATACAGCTACATGCAGGGTTCAAGCATGCCATAAGCTAGAGACCGTTCCCCAAGGATTCTCCTTATATGCAAAGCAGACCACATCCCTGAGGCAGCTACTCAGCTGTTCACAGCAGATTCTACCATGGAGTTGATTGCCAATCTCATCATGGGGAATGCAACATCCAGGTGCCTAGCCACTCAGCCCAGCCAAGTTGACACACAAACTTAACCACCACAGGAGTCTTAAAAAATCACCACAATTTCATAATGAAACTTAGGAGAAATTCATAGTAATTATTTAAATCATCTGTTCCCAAAAACTCTATGGAAAACCCTATGGAGCAGCTCTACTCTGTCCCATGAGGTCCCTATGAGTCAAAATCTATCCAACAGAACTCATTCAAGAACAATTCCAACAACAGTTTGAAATTCTCGATGAAACGGACTGTTACAATAGCCACAATCAAAGATAATGAAAATTGCACAATGATCTAATCTGCTTATGTTATATAAGCAGATTCCCCAAGTGTGAAGACACTCATAATCCCTATAAGACTTTGGGGCCATCTATTCCAGTCTTCACTCAACAATATCTTATTTAAATTGTTCTGTATTTACATAAACCCTATGTGAGTACATGGTGTTGTACCTTAGTTCCCTATCTTACAACACTAAAGAGTCCTCTCCCTTTCATTTTTTTTTGTCCCTTTTCTGCTGCTTTTGGGATGTGCCTATTTCCACTCTCCACCCTACCCAGAGATTGATGCTGTTTGTTAAATATGATCAAATCAGTTTCAACTTAAAGTGACCCTATGTGCAACAGAATGAAACACTGCTAGGTCCTACACAATGCTCACAGTTGTTGAGATGCTTGAGTCGATTGTTGCAGCCCCTGTTTCAATTCACCTTGTTGAGAGTCTCCCCCTTTTTTGCTGACTCTCTACTTTACCAACCATGATACCCTCCTCTAGGGACTGGTTCCTCCTGATAAGATGACTGAAGTATGAGAGACAAGGTCTAGCCATTCTCAATTCTAAGAAGCATTCCTTTTGCACTTATTCCAGGGTAGATTTGTTCAATCTTCTCCCAGTCCATGGTATATTCAATATTCTTTGCCAGTACCACAATTCAAATGCATCTATTTTCTGTGGTCTTCTTTATTTATTATCCAGTTTTCACATGCACATGAGGTTATTGACCTTGGTTACTAGAGTTTATACATTACAGAAATATCCTTAATAAAAGTCAGGATTAAACTTCAGAGCATATAATACAGCTGGTGATCCCCAAGGTTAAATCTCCAGTTCTAAATACTTCCTTTAAGTCTCAAGGTAAAAATATCCAAATGTTTGCTTGGCATAGCTACTTGGATGTCTATTCAGCATCTCAAATTTCTCAGGTTCAGAAACTGTAAATAAATTCTCTCTCTAGCTTCTTTCTACATCTTTATCCTAGCTCCATATATTCTAGCCTTCTTTGTATTAGTAGAAAATATCAACCTTAGGGTGTTTGCACTGTGTATTCTCTCTGGAAGACTCTGGCCTTAGATCTGCACATTCTGTCTCTTCCACACGATTCAGTTCTTAGCACTATTGTCATGTCTTCAGAGGGAACTTCTCTGACTAAACTACCTAAAACAGCCCCTCCTTCATTTTCTCCATTCTAGTACTCTGTTTTATTTTATTTGTATCACTTTCTCTATCTGAACTTTTATTTGTTTATTGACTGTCTCTCTCCATTAGAATGCATACTCTATGAGCAGGGACATTATTTGGCTTTATTCTCATGTATCTTTAACAAAAAAACTAAAACTCAATGCCATGGAGTCCATTTTAATTCATAGTGACACTAAAAGACAAACTAGAGCTGCTTCATAGGGTTTCCAATGCTGTAAATCCTTAATGAAGCAGACTGCCTCATCTTTCTCCTACAAAGCAGTTGGTAAGCTCAAACTGCTAGCTTTTTTGTTAGCAGCTGAATGTCTTAACCATTATGCCAGATGGATTTGATATCAATAGGTTTGTTTCTTTATGGATTTTTGGGCAAAAGAAAAACACTTCATTGTGCATAGTAGCTATGGAGGTACTCAAATCTTTCCTTTTCAATTATATGTGAGCAGAAAAAGAAAAACCAAACTCATTGCTGTCAAGTCGGATCCAACTCATAGCAACCCCTCTTTGGGTTTCTGAGTAGGTATCACTACAGAAGTAGACTGCCCAATCTTCCTTCCCAGGGAGCTCTGGTGGCCTAGTGCTTAAGGCATTTGACTGCTAACTGGAAGGCTGGCAGTTCAAACCCACCAGCCACTCCTTGGAAGGAAGATGTGAGCAGGAGTCTATGGAAATCAGTGAGATTGCAGACAATAGTAAAATTTCTAGTGGCATGTGGATTAATACTGACAGTCTACATATTGGCTCCACTGGTCCTTTGATTTTGCCTGCGTTGTCCTCAACACATTCCATAAAATGTGATTGAAACTTCTATTTGTGGAATGCTGATTGTGTAGTAGGTTGGTTTAGACTTTAATAATCCAGTCAAGTGAAACACTTTTTGAAGTATCTAAATCTCAATGTCACATCTATGATCTGGCTAAATATGCTATTTGTTCTGCTTGAGTGAAGCTCAAGGAATGACCAAGAAAATCATCTTAAGTGATATATATATATATATATATATATATATTTTTTTTTTTTTTTTTTTTTTTTTTTTTTTTTTTTTTTCTTTCCTCCTAGAACATTTTGCTTGATAAGTAAGACTCTCTTTAGCAAGTTTTTGGTGTTACTACAAGCTGGCCTGGAATTCACAGCTGGGTATTGCTATTCTCCTGTTGAACATAAACAATTTCATAGATCATCCACATTGGATAAAACCAGTCTATGATCAGGATAGATCAAAACAAACACAAAGCCACTCTGGAATCATGTCCAAACCTGGACAAAATATGAACCTTGTCCAAGCCACAAAATAGCAAACATCTTACTTATCCAGCTCATGTGAGTGATTCCTATTTTTTTTTAGATCAGTTACAACTTTAGTAATGATCTAGTTGGTTATCCCTATAGATAAGATGTATTGAGATTCCCAACTAACAATTACTCCAGCTTTCTGAAAGCAATCAATTCACAGGAAATTCCCACTTCTTAGACCCTACCCAAACCATCCAGCCAGACTCCAAATCCTAAAATAAGATCTTTCTAACACCATTTTACTAATATATCTCAAGATTTCTGTGGTGTGTGTTTCTCCCTTGAGACAATGAGTAATAAACTTGTTCAGCAGCAGGTGTGTTCTTTTTTTAAAAAAAAATAAAAAAAGAAATATAT
>NW_006921789.1:2550520-2555512 GCF_000298275.1 Orycteropus afer afer
ATTAAAAAAAAAAAAAAGAGTTTGTTTTACCTTCAACATTATGTGTACATTTAGTTTCACTCCCCACTTACCATAGCCAACCCTAACCCGGTCTCCTCTCTCTGCCTAGTAACCCTCCCCTGTGCCCCTCATAGTTATGCACTTCTGTTTGTCCTGCATTTCCTCCATGTGAATGTTGCCCCTCTGATGCCCATGATCAATTGCTCCAAGGGATGCATTTCCACAGAGTATGTGGTCACCCTGGGTTGAGTAGTCAGCATGTACGTCTTGTTTACTATTGGGGTGGGAGCCATCCCTTGGGAGTGAAATTTATTCCAGGCCCATCTTGCACAGCTACCAGTGATACAAAATACCTGCAACCTTTACAGAAACAACAAAAGACAGACACAGAGTAATCCCTCACAGACACCCAGACATTGTGGGAGGGAGATCCAATGGATCTACCATCTCGGGACCATAGTACTGGGGGCCACCAGACTCAATTGGCACAACAAAATACGTAAAAGCCTTGTTCCTCACCCTCCATTGGTGAGTAGCGATGGGGGTCTTGTGGTGGTTAAGTTTGTATGTCAACTTGGCTGGGCCTGGTTGAGTGACTGGGCAGATGGTGGTAGCTATTCTTCATGAGACTGGCAATCAACTCCATGGTGGAATCTACTGTGAGCAGTTCAGTAGCTTCCTTAGGAATGTGGTCTGCTTCCTGCATATAAGGAGAAGCTTTGGGGAACAATCTCTAGCTTATGGCACACTTGAACCCTGGATGTAGCCGTGTTATTGTTCAGCAGTCTGCAATGCTCTGCCAAACTTGGGACTTTCAATGGACTTGAGTTAATGGCCTGCCATGTAGTTTGGTAACATCAGGACTGTGCCTTTTTATTTGTCAATCTTGGGATTGTCAGTCTCAGCAGCTAGCAACTGTCTGAGTGAAGAAAAGCCTCTAGCTCCAATGCTCTGGGAGCAGTAGGCAGAGCTGAACCTCAAGGTTGAGGGGCTTTCATATAGCCCCTAGAGCCTGGCACTTTGAACTCAGACTTAAAGCCTCCAAATGGTAAGAATAAACGCCTGTTTGATAAGGCCATCCCATTTGTGGTATATTTCTTGTCAGAGTAGTACTAGGTAACCAGTACAGGTCTTACAAGCTTTCAAGTGGCCATCTAAGATGCAGCTAATGGTCTCCTATCAGCAAGTGTGTTCTTGGTGGTCTTTGCCTGGAGGACATTGGCAGCTCATTACATTTGCTGAAAACTGGTAAATTTTATCTATACCCATTTAATCCTATACAAAAGGAAATTCTAGGACACTTGTTGGGTGACTTGACATAGCAGTAATACTCTGTATAATCATGCAGTTAGCTGCAGTAGCTAAGATGTGTTGATGGAAACACTGCTTCATCCTCTTTCAGAAGACTGTAGCTCTGTGTCTTAGAGTAATGACCCTCAAACTGTAATGTGCACATGAATCACTTGGGGATCTCATTTTAAATAATGAAGATTTTGATTCAGTAGATCTGGGTGGGGACTGAAATTAGCATTGATTACCAAACTTTGAGTAGCAAGTCCTTAGTAAACCCATAGTCTACAGGCTTGAGCTCCTACTCCCCTTTCTCTCAGTTAGGGTGCTCACATATTATTACTAGTAAAATAAGATGTGCAGTATATCCTAAAACTATAGACCTCCACTGACTTTCCTTTCTTTTTTGGGCCAAGGGGTAGAAAAACATGTTTAAACAAAAAAATAAGCTTTGTGTTCTAGTCATTAGGCATAGCTAAGAGCAAAACTGTTGTTGTTATGTGCTGTTGAGTCGGACCCGACTCATGGCGACCGCTCCTTGGGTTGCTGAGGCAGTATCACTACAGAAATAGATTGCCCAACCTTCCTTCTGAGGAGTGGCTGGTGGGTTTGAACTGCTAGCATTCTGGTTAGCAGTCAAGTGCCTTAGGCACTATGCTACCAGATCTCCCAGAGCAAAACTATTTGAGATATATTTGTAACAAGATTATTATCTGAATATCTATGTTTGAAGTCTTCCAGAAGTAGGTACTGAGACAAGATCTGAAAAGCAGTAGGGAGATGATCCCAGGAAACACCAGAAGCAGAGTAAGGAAGTGAGGTATGAAAGTGAAGGAAGCCAATAGAGGGCATATTTTCAAATCTGTTAGGACTGTGGGCAAGTGAAACTTAATCCCACTGAGGATTGTCCCTGCACAACATATTTTAGAATTATCTCAACAGAGAGCTGAGTATTCTTTATTGTTTGAGGTCTGCTTCCAGGGATATGAACTCCTAGCACTTTTTGGGTTACTCTTCTAGCAAGCAACAGAAGGCTGTCAGTTCAAACCCACCAGCCACTCCTCGGAAGGGAGATTGGGCAATCTACTTCGGCAGTGATATTGCCTTGGAAACCCAAGGAGGGGTCGCTATGAGTTGGATCCGACTCGATGGCAGTGAGTTTGTTTGGTTTTTTTGGTCTTCTAGCAAGCCTATTGTGCTCCCAAGTCAGAATAAAAACCCTTCTTCAGTAGGGAGTTGCACTTATTCGTGGTTAATAGTCTTCAGTTTAGAGATGAATGTTGAGAAAATGTGGGCAAAGCAGAACATGGACCACAACTACTCCGTGATTGGCTGGAGACTTCATTTAAAAAATAGGTGAGGAATGATTTAGGTATTGCCCTAAAGAAATGTTTCTAATCAAGGAAAGAAAATTCTAGTAGCTACTTCATGTCACAAATTACCTTTTGCATTGACAGTAGGTACTTCTAAGAGACCAGGTGGTACCATGCAAATGGGTGGAATCTTACTGGTCAGAAAAAAGCTGTTTTCTCTTTATCTTCATCTGCAACTGGTATTTAGTAATACCCATTCTGCAAACCAATCAAGGTGAGTGTTAGATGTTCTTTGCAAGCAGACTATTGATGTCTCTTAGTTTGGCAATTAAAAGAAACATAATCCATGCACTCAATTTCTTCACACTCTTTTCTCGCTACCACAACTGGAGAGGCATACGGGCTATGATTCAGTAACGGTCCTATTATCTAACAATTCTTTAAAATGATCCCTTTGGTCATTAATCTCCCACAAAGCAATCCTCCTACATTGTTCTGGAAATGCCCTTGAGCCATTTAACATGATGGTGTGTTGTCCCCTTGGCACATCCCACAAGTCAGGCATGTAGGGATTGATTTAAACTTCCACTTTAGCCCTTTTTTTCTAATTAGATGTTAATGATACCAAAGTGCAAGAAATCTAGGCACAAATTATGAGTGTTTCTAGGACAATGCTAAGAAAGAAATGAAGGATAGGTTGTTTTTCTTGCTTATATGTGTGATTAAGGCTTTGCACATTACATATGTTTGATGTGGTTAAATATGCATGGTGCTGGCCAGTTTTCTAAAACCTGAAAAGAGAATTATTCCTCAACAAAGCCACTGTTGCCAAATCTGGTAAAACAGGACATACCACACAACTTCTTTTAGTTCTTCCTTTACAATCACTTCAGGATATTACAGTAGCACCATAATGCAACTGGTAAGACTATCTCATTGTACTCAAAATCAATCTTGGTAAATCAAATGCTAATACTAGTAACTTGACCATCATATTTATCCAATTTCATATGGCATGATGTTTCTTCCTTCTTAATTTCTGGAATGATCTATGGATATGGGTGTGGAGACAACTGATCTAAGCTGTTTCAATCTTTGGATGTACAGAATTTTTCCACTGTTGAACTTCTGTGGAAAGTTGCTTATCTTCCCCTGTAGTCTCTAGTTCCTGGTTATGAGACAATAGATTCCTCAGTGTTACAGTTGACCTTGACTTCACTGAAATCCCTCTATATCTCTAGCAGAAGGAAAGGTTCAGAGTGACCTTCTAGGCCTTCTTTCTGTCTTTTTTGTTAGGGAGGGGAGAATGAGAGAAGTACTTTGGGGAGAGACAATAATGTCTAGCCATCCATATCTCCAGAATTTCTATGCCATAGACTTGATCTCATGCTATAGGTATAAATCCTCATCACCTCCTCCACCCCCACCTTCTGAGGCCTGAACTAGACCACAGATAATAGTTATTCAGTTTTATACTCAGTTCTACAAGCTTCTAAAGTTGCAGCTTCTATCTTCTCCTCTGGGAGAAATAGGGAAAGGATCAATCTTTCACATGTTTCATGTACTCTGATATTTTTGAAGTTCAATTTAAGTACAAAACCAAAGCCAAATCCACTGCCATTGAGTTGATTCTGACTCATAGCAACACTTGAGGACAGAGTAGAACTGCTCCATAGGATTTCCAAGGCTACAAATCTTTATAGAAGCCGATTGCCTCATAGTTCTCCCACGGAGTGGCTGGTAGGTTTGAACTGCTGACCTTTTAGTTAGCAGCCAAATACTTTAACCACTACACCACTAGAGCTCCTCAAGTTAGCTACAGAGTGTCTATTTTCATTGCTCTAAATGAGATTTATTTGAGAATTTTGAGTCATATCTTTTATCTATTGCCCTTTACAACATCTTTCCAGTACACATTTCAAACTGAAGATCTTTTCCTCACTACTGAAGTTGTAAATTAAACTTTCAAGTCCTTACCACTCTTACAATTTTCACTCACTTGATTTTTTCCAATTTGATTTGATTTGACTTAATCAGCTTTAGTCCTAGAGATTTCCATAGAGTGGCTCCAGCCAACCCAAAGCAAATTTGTATGATCACTGAAGCTTGAGAAATTCCATGCTTCTTTCCAGTAGTCCTCTGATGTAGAGGGAGGATGTTTCATTCTAGTACTGGTGCTATTGTAGCTTCCTGGTTCCCAGTGTACCAGCCTCCATCCACAACCAAGGATAGCACCTCCTGCCCTGATGACATTTTCACTTTTTTAATTTGACTCTCCTAGACAACTATCTAGGGGAGCTCTGGTAGCATAGTGCCTAAGGCACCTGACTGCTAACCAGAAGGCTGGTGGTTCAAACCCACCAGCCACTCCTTGGAAGGAAGGTTGGGC
>NW_006921789.1:2555612-2558128 GCF_000298275.1 Orycteropus afer afer
ATTTATTTAAAAAAACAACAACAAAAAAAACCCACCACCATGGAGTTGTTTCTGACTCATAGCAACTCCCATTGGGTAGCGTAGTGCCTAAGGCACCTGACTGCTAACCAGAAGGCTGGTGGTTCAAACCCACCAGCCACTCCTTGGAAGGAAGGTTGGGCAATCCTACTTCCGTAGTGATACTACCTCAGAAACCCAAGGAGGGGTCACTATGAGTCGGGGCCGACTCGATGGCAAATAATAACAACAACAACAGACAACTATCTACACAGAGAAGTGAATGATTCAAGGAATTCTTTTTTGTCCCATTAAAACCTAGCATTTATGTTTTATCTTCTTTCATTCTGATGCTTCCAGCCAGGTTCCCGAGCATATTCTATTGCCAGACATTTACTCCACATATGTAAGTATCATCATCACTATACTCTTTTACCTATATAGCTGGCTCAAGTAGTTCCCTTTACTTAGAGAGTGTGCTTAACTCATAAACATCAATTAAAAGCCATTTTTTCTTCAGTGACATCTATATACCTATCATTTTTTTTTTTAATCACAGCTTCCTTTAATCCTTGAAAGTAATTCTGATTTACCTCCTTTTTCAACTCAAAATATCAAAACTTAGGGTAGTATTTACAATAGGAACATTGACAAGCACTTAATGCAACCAGCTGAGAATATGGAAGCCAAAAAAAGTCATCATCAACCAGATGTACCACAGCTGGCTAGTGGCAACAAAATACCCATTGCTCTTGAGTCAATTCTGACTCAGAGAGACCTTATAGGACACAGTAGAACTGTCCTATAGTGTTTACAAGCCTATAAAACCTTTACAGAAGCAGACTCACATCTTTCTTCCATGGAATGGCTTGTGGGTTTTATCTGTGGACCTTTTGGTTATCAGCTGATTGCCTTAACTGCTGTGCCACTAGAGTTCCTTTTAATGACAACAAAATCCACCAAGTCTTGCTGTCAAGTTGATTCTGATTCATAGTGACCTTATAGAACAGAATAGAGCTGCTCCATAGGGTTTCCAAAGTTATTAATCTTTACAGAAGTGGATTGCCTCATCTTTCTCCCACAAAGTGGCTGCTGGGTTCTAACTGCCAAACTTCTATTTAGCAGCTGAATGTCTAACTACTGTGATACCAGGGATACTGTTTAGGGGCACCACTAGGACCTAAATCCAACATATTAGAATCATATCTAATGCTCTTTTCTCAAAGAGTTCCAAGCACCTGACATTCTGTTGACATATCATGACACTTGTCACCTTCTGCCACTTATATATCAATGTCTGTTTCCTTGTCTTAAGTCCCCTGTGACATTGCAAGCACTACACAGACAGAAATTGTCTCTTGCACCTCTCTGTATTTCCTTTATTATTAAGCACAGTGCCCTGCTGGAAACAGCTGGTGCTCACTAAGTGTTTAACCAGTAAACAATGCATGAACAAATGAGTGAATGCTCTTTTTCTAACAGTTATAACGCAATACAGTTTAATTGGAAGAAGTAATGGGTGGTTTGGAATGCCAGTTGTTTTGCACCATGTTACCTAAACAGCTGGTTAATTTAAAAGTAATATGAGTCAAACCAATGTTTTGTCACCACATAGACAAAAATTGGCTCATTAACTGGATTGTTCATTTTGCAATTTGTGGCTGTGAGATCATGTAGATAGAAATTCATAGTGTTTTGTCTTGTTCCAGATAAAACAATGCTTAATTGGTTGATCTTGACCAAGTAAATGAAAATCCCCCTGGGTCTTCTCCTCTCCATCTGCTAAATAGTATAGTCAACTCTTCCTGTATACTGCCTCACAAATAAATTGTCATGCCAACATTTTATATAAGAGGATTTTATGGAGAAAAATAAAGGCCATTTGGCCTATTTCGTACCTCCTCCTAAGGAAGATTCTATAAGTGAATGGTTTTATTCTTATTAATCAATCCAGGTTTGTGTTAGATTCATGGCAATTAATGAGGCATGGCATCCTCAACATTCAGCCTTATTTTTAGACCTCTCACACTTTGGCTGATTTATCAGGTAATGTGATTACAGATAAAGACATTTGATGCATATGATTCCTTGAGTGAAAGTTTTCAGATATATATGTATATATATATAGTATCTATATCTACCCCTACATGTATATATCTATCTATCTAGAGATAGAGAGACATTGGGAAACAGACAGACAGGAGAGATATATAATCTATTAGCTTTTGAATATTTTCAAGCTCTTTAGTGACTGTTTATATAGAGAGATAGAAAGAGAAAGAGAGAGACCAGAAAGAAAAATAGAACAAAAACTTAATTATTTATTCAAATAAATTTATGAAATAAAAAGTAAAGGAATAAAGAAGCCAAATATATTGATACTTATAATCAATTCATGTGAGTTTTCAAAAGGGGACTTTTAAGTTCTAAAGGGAGCTCTGGTAGCATAGTGCCTAAGGCACTTGACTGCTAACCAAAAGGCTGGCGGTTCAAACCCACCAGCCACTCCTCAGAAGGAA
>NW_006921789.1:2558623-2560661 GCF_000298275.1 Orycteropus afer afer
AGCATTTAGGTTATTTCCATCTCTGCTATTGTGAATAGTGCTGCATGACATGAGTGTGCATATAACTATCCATTTCTCATTTCTTTAGGATATATACCTAGTAGTGGGATTGCTGTATCGAATGGTATTTCTATTTCCAAATTTCTAAGGAAGCACCATACACAGTGACTATAATCATTTTACAGTCCAAGCAGCAGTGTATGAGAATTCCAATCTCTCCACACCCTCAGAAGCATTTGTTGTTTTCTGTCTTGTTGAACTTTGTTATTATTACTGGGGTGTGATGATACCTCATTGCTGTTTTGACTTAAATCTCTCTAATGGCTAACGATCGTGAGCATTTCTTCATCTTTGTTGGTCACCAGACTATCTTCTTTGGTGAAGTGTTTCTTCATATCCTCTACCCATTTTTTAACTGAATTGTTTGTTGGGTGTTAAGATGTTGAAGTCTTCTATAAATTTTAGAGATAAATCCCTTGTTGGATATATTGTTGCCAAATATATTTTCCCAATGTGTAGGTTCTCCTTTTACTCTTTTGGAGAAGTCTTTTGAAAAACATAAGAATTTAATTTTTAGAAAGCCCTAGTCATTTAGTTCATTTCCTGTTGTTTGTGCATTTTTATTTATGTCTTATAATCTATTTTTGCCATAAATCAGTGCCCTTAATTTGCCCCTATTTTCTCTTTGATGAAGTTTATAATTTTAGGTTTTACATTTAGGTCTTTGATTCATCTTAAGTTCATTTTTTGTGTATGGATCTTGTTTCATTTTTCTGCAAATGGATATCCAGTTTTCCCTGCACCATTTGTTAACGGGACTATCTCTTCCCCATTGAATGTGTTTCAGCCCTTTGTCAAAGATCAGTTGTCCATAGGCAGATGGATGCATTTTTGGATTCTCAATTCTGTTCCACTTGTGGATGTGTTTATTGTTGTAGTACAACAAGCCTTTTTTGACTATTGTGATTGTGTACTAGGTTTTGAGATTGGGGAGCGTGAGAACTCGTATTTTGTTTTTCTTCCTCAGTAGTGCTTTGCTTATGTAAGTTCTCTTTCCTTCCCATATAAAATTAGTGACTAATTTTCCCATATCCTTAAAAAAATGTTGATGGAATCTGAATCAGGATTTTGTTGAGTCTACAGATTACTTTGGGTAAGATTGACATTTTCACAATGTTCAATATTTCTATTCAAGAGCATGGTGTGTTCTTCCATTTATGTATATCTGTTATCATTTCTTGTAGTAGTGTTTTCTAGTTTTCTTTGTATAAGTCTTTTGTGTCCCTTTTAAGATTTATTCCTAAGTACTTTATCTTTGTGGTACCTACTGTAAATGTTTCAAAGATCTCTTTCTTAATGTAGATAAATCCAACTGATTTTTGTATGTTATTTCTGTATCCTGCCACTTTGCTGAAACTTTCAACTATTTCCAGTAGTTTTCTTGCTAAGTCTTTTGGTTTTTCAATGTATAAGATCATATTATCTGCAAATAGAGACAGTTTTACTTCTTCTTTGCCAGTTTGAATACGTTTTATTTCTCTTTCTGCCTGGGTAGAGCTTCCAATACAATGTTGAATGGAAGTGGTGGTAGGGGGTGTCTTTGTCTAGTTTCTGTTTACAAGGGGAATGTATTGAGAGTAAGGAATTCTAGTGATGTAGTGATTAAAGCATAGGGCTACTAACCAAAAGGCTGGAGTTTCAAATGCAATAGCTACTCCATGTGAGAAAGATGAGAGAATCTACTTCCATAAAGATATACTCAGAAACACTGTGGGGTTCACTATGAGTCAGAATTGACTCAGTTGAGGTGGGTTGGTTCCTTGGAGAATAATGTATATTGGTTTTGCATATATGTCATTTATTATGTTGAGGAATTTCCCTTCCATTCCTATTTTTGCTGAGAGTTTTTTATCAGGAATAAATACCAGAAAATACACTACTGGATTTTATCTAACATCTTTTCTGCTTCAGTTGATATGATCCTTTGGTTCTTTTTCTTTGTTTTTTTATATGATAGATTTCTTTGATTGTTTTTTCT
>NW_006921789.1:2560761-2563944 GCF_000298275.1 Orycteropus afer afer
AAACCCAAGGAGGGGTCGTTATGAGTCGGGTCCGACTCAATGGCACATAACAACAACAACAACAACAAAAACCTGACCTATTCATGCTTGATACACATTGCTCCTTTCTCTTCTCCATGCCTCGCACCAACTCTGCTGAGTCTTAGTCAAATGTTTTCCTTGTCTTCATTTTCTCTTTCCTCCAAATCATCCAAATTAATCTTTAAAAAGCACATCTTTGATCAAATCCTTTTTAAGCATCTTCACTCAGTTACTATTGACTACAGCAGGGTTTGGCAAACCACAGCACATGAACTGAATCCAACCTGCTGCCTGTTTTTTATAAATGAAATTTTATTGGAACACTGACATGATCATTCTTTTATTTATTGCCTATGGCTGCATTTATGCTAAATGATAGAATTGACTAGTTGCTATAGAGACCATATGCTTCAAAAAACCTAAAATACTCACTATCTTACCCTTTAAAGAAAGAAAGAAAAAAAAAAAAAAAGGTTTTTAGCTTCTACACTACAGGATAGAATACAAACTCTATAGCCTGGCATTCACTGTACTACATTAGTGGGTTTTAGCACATAGTAGGTTATCAATAAAAGTATATTATGGGTGAAAATATATGCTGGAAGTGTATCTAGCACTATTAATTCCTACTAAGTCTTTCAGCATCATCAGTCTCTAGTCTTTTTGAGACAGTATGCAGTGAATTATCATGGCACGCACATACCTTTTGCAGTACATTTTGTCGCTGTGTACCTTTGAGCAAGTTAGTTTTCTTTTTTGAATCCTAGTCTCCTCATTTGTAAAATGACTTCATGGAGTTATAGGAACAAAAGTAAGTAACATGTATAAAATATTTAACACAGTTCTTGGAATATAATAGTTTATACTCAAGAAATGGTAGCCTGCTGATATTACACAGTTTTTTTTTTTTGTTTTTTGTTTTTTATGAGTGCAAGAAATAGGTCTACCTAAAGACATGGTACAGAGAATGCTGATTTATTATTGTCTGTGCTTGGTGGATTGGCTTTCATATCTCCCACAGAGTGGGTTTTATCTTTAAGTGAGGTGCCCATTTCACTTTCAAACATCAAAATGATGTCATCTTACTGGCATAGTCTGGCATTTATATATATCGTTAAGTGGTAAAAACATACCACGGAACAAAGTATATAGCATGTGGAGAATAAAAATATGCAGAAAAAAGACAGGCAGGATATATGCTTACAAATTAGCTGCAATTCTGAATGGTGCAAATGGTTAAGTGCTTGACTATTAGACAAAATGTTGACAGTTTGAACTTGCCCAGAAAACAAAACAAAACAAAAAACACTGCCATTGAGTTGTTTCCAACTCATAGATACCCTATAGGACAGAGTAGAACTTTCCCATAGGGTTTACAAGGCTGAAGATCTTTAGGGAAGCAGACTCCCTCATCTTTCTTCTGTGGAGACAGTCACAGATTATCTGTGGCCAGATTTTTTTTTTTAACATTTTATTGTGATTTGGGTGAAAGTTTACAGAGCATGTTTTGGTTACTTTGTGCTGCTCTAACAGAAAATACCACAAATAGGTGGCTTTAAAAAACAGGAATTTATTCTTTTACAGTTTTGGAGGCTAGAAGTCTGAGTTCAAAGTGCCAACTCTAGGGACTGGGTGAAAGTTCCTTGGCCTTGGGCTTCAGCTCTGCCTCTTGCTCCTGGCTCACTGGAGCTATAGGTGCTTGTTCACTCAGGAAGTTGCTGGCTGCTGAGGCTGACAAACACAAGGTCGGCAAGTAAAAGGCATAATCCCCATATTACCAAACTACATGGCAGGCCATTGATTCAAGTCCATTAAGAGTCCAAGGACTGGCAGACAACAGGGCAGGCTGCTGAATAATGACTTGGCTACATGCAGGATTCAAGCATGCCAAAAGTTTCAGGCCATTCCTAAAGCTTTTCCTTACATGCTAGAAGCAGACCACAGCCCTAATCAGCTGCTCTTCTGTCCACAGTATATTCCACCACGGAGTTGATTACTGGTCTCATCGTGGGGAATACTACATTCAGCTGCCTAGCCACTCAAAACCAGGACCACCCAAGTTGACACATAACCTTAACTACCATAGAGCAATATCATTTTTCCATTCAATATTCCACACAGATTTTATTATGTAACATTAATTGCAATCTCCACAATGTAACAACTCACTTTCCACTTATTCCATGTGGTTATCTTTTCCCTAAGTCCTTGTTTCCTATGTATTCTTGCCTTCTGAGATTTCATTTTGCAAATACTGTCCTTCTGATCTCCCTTGGTTGATTGTTCTAAAGAGTGCACCATCTTGGTGTAACTGTTCACCTCTTAGGTCTGTCTTTTGTTTGGATTAAAATTAATCCAAAGTGAGTTCAGTTCCAGGACCAAAGGATTACTAAGGCCCATACTCTCAGGCATTATACCAGTCTCTATCAGTCTGTCTCAGACCAGCAGAAAAACACTAAGCTTGGTCTTTTTTTGTGATTTTGAATTTTGGTCTGCATTTTCTTCCATTCTATACAGAATCTTCTATTTTGATTCCTTTCTGAGGGTTGTCACTAGTAGCTAGGCACCATATAGTTCTTCTGGTCTCAGGGTCATGTAGGCTGAGATTCCCAGGGTCCACTAGTTCTTGGACTGTTTCCTTTCGTCTTTGATTTTCTTCACTCTTCTTTGCTCTGGATGTGGAGAGACCAATAGTTGCATTTTAGATGGCCACTTGCAAGTTTTTAAGACCCCAGACACAGCTCCCCAAAGTAGGATGCAGAACAGTGGTTTTGTGTACAATGTTATGCCAATTGGGCTTGATGCCCCCATGACCATGGTCTTGAGTTTGCAGATCCCTCAAGGAGTTGGTTGTAGCTAAGAAGTTTGCCCCATATTAGCTCTATTATATATTTGGACAGACTTATAGCACTTACTATATGGAGCTACCATCTGAAGAATAGATTTGACACATTGAATGACCAATGACTGAAAACTAGACTAATTGTGATATGACATCAAGAGCATCATATACAGAGAAAGCAAAAGGTCATTAAAAAGACAGGAAAGGAAGAAAATACCAAAACAGATGTCAGAAGAGACTCTGAAAATTGCTTTTGAATTGGAGAGTAGTTAAAGTAAATGGAAGAAATGACAAGATAAAAGATCTGAACAAAAGATTTC
>NW_006921789.1:2569024-2571254 GCF_000298275.1 Orycteropus afer afer
GAATGTTTGGTACAATTCACCAGTAAAGCTATCTGGGCCTAGACTTTTTTTAGGGGGGTGAGTATTTTTATGATCTGTTCAGTTTCTTCTTTTGTTAGGAATATGAATATGTCAAATATTTGACATATATATATATATATATAAAGTTTGTTTGTGTTTGTTTAGGTAGATAGTGCGTTTCTACAAATCTGGCTATTTATTCTAGGTTTTCAAATTTGTTGGCATACAGTTCTTCATATTATCCAACCATTATCCTTTTTACTCCAGTTGGTTCTATAGTGACATTGTCTATTTCATTTCTTATTTATATTATTTATATCTTCTCCTTCTTTTCCTTTGTTAAATTTACTGATGGTTTGCCAATTTCATTAATGTTTTTAAAGGACCAACCTCTAGTCTTGTTGATTGTTTCTATTTTTGTTGTGGTTGTTGTTTTCTCTTTCATTTATTTCTGCTCAAATCTTTATTATTTATTTCTTCTGGTGACTTTAGGCTTTTTTTCTGCTCTCTTTCTAATTGTTGAAGATATTTGGTTAAGGTGTTAATTTTGGCTCTTTCTTCTTTTTTGATGTGTGCATTTATTCCTATAAATTCTCCTCTGATCACTCTTTTTGCTGTATCCAAAAGATTTTAGTATGTTGTGTTTTCATTCTCATTTGATTCAGGGAAAATTAAAAAAAAAATACATTTTACTGAAATATAATATATGCACAGCAAAATACACAATAATTCAAAGTTTTGAAGCTCGTTTTTTGTTTCTTCTGTTACCCAACAACTTTTAAGGAGAATGTTATTCAGTTCCCATGTGTTTGCTTTTTTCCCCTCTTGATCTTCCTGTTGTTCATTTCTAATTTTATAACATTGTCATCTGAGAAAATACTTTGCAGTATTTCAATATTTTTAAATTTATTGAGGCTTACTATGTGGCCTAACATATAGTCTATTCTGGAGAATGTTCCAGGTACATTGGAAAAGAATGTACATCATGCTGTTGGGTGAAGTGTTCTGTATATAATGTGAAGTGGGTTGGTTGGATTGCTTCGTTCTTCTGTGTCTTTGTTGAGTTTCTTTCTAGTTGCTTTATCCTTCATCAAAAGTGGTATATTAAAGTCTCCTATTAATATTTTGGAGTTATCTATTTCTCTGTTCAAGTCTGTTAACATTTGATTTACATATTTTGGGGCTCTTTCATTGCATGCATACATATTTATTATGGTCATGTCCGCTTATTCAATCAATCCTTTAATTGTTATTTAATATCCTCCTTTGTCTTTATGATAACTTTAGTATTAAAGTCTATTTTATAAAAAATCACTATCACCGCTTTTCTTTTTTCTTATTTGTCATTTGTTTGATATTTTTTTTCTCAACTTTTGATTTTTATTCTATTTTTGTCATCATGTCTAAGTTGTGTCTCTTTTAGACAGCATATTAATGGGTCATGTTTTCTTATCTGTTCTGAAACCATCTTTCTCTTAATTGGTGCATTAATCCACTTACATTCAGTAAAATTATCAGCGAGTATGAATTTATTGCTGTCATTTTGTTATATACATATATTGTGTGTGTGTGTGTGTGTGTGTGTGTGAGGACTTGATGATTTCTTTGTTCCATATAATTTTCTGTGCTGAGCTCATTCATTTTGTTTATGACTTTTTTTTTCATAATTTCCTTCATTCCTATTGTTTTAGTATTAGATAAATATTTTTGCCTTTCCTCTTTTTTTTTTTATTTTGATGAGAAAGTTTATTCATTTTCTTTGAGGTTACCCAACGATTTATTATTTTCTTCCCAAATATAAAACAGTCCATTCTATCTCAAAATCTCCTTGACTTCCTCTCCATTTTCAAGTTCTTTAACAACTCTACTTGTTTCCTCTATTTGCTTTGTAGTTGTCCTCATTTACAGGGTGACGTCTCTGGTTCCCCTTTCAGTCTTTTATGTTTATTTTACTGTGGATACTTCTATATTTGGGTTTTTTTTTTTTTTTTTTTTGGTTATGTTGTCATGTGTGTTAATCACATTATTGTCTGCTGTTGTTGGTTCTCTGTCTGAAGGACTACCTTTAGTATTTCTGTAAAGTTGGCCTGTTTTTTTTTACAAATTATTTTAATTTCTGTTTATATGGAAATATCCTACCTTTGTCATCATATTTGAGGGATAGTTTTCTGGGTATGAAATTCTTGGTTGTCAAATTTTTTTCTTTCAGATCTTTATGAATTCCATTTGC
>NW_006921789.1:2571354-2573148 GCF_000298275.1 Orycteropus afer afer
CAACACAACTTTGCTTGCTGAAAGTGAGGATGACTTGAAGCACTTACTAATTTTACAGGATACTAATGAAGATTTAAGACTACAATCTGCATTATGGATTACCTCAACATAAAGAAAACAAAATCCCCACAACTGGACCATTAAGCATCACAATAAATGGAGAAAATGTTGAAATTGAAGTTGTCCAATATTTCATTTTACTTGGATCCACAATCAACACCGATGGAAGCAGCAGGCAAGAAATCAGATGTCATATTGCCCTGGGAAAATCTGCTGCAAAATACCTCTTTAAAGTTCTGAAGAGCAAAAATGTCACTTTGAAGACTAAGGTGAGCCTAACCCAAGCCATGCTATTTCCAATAGCTTCATATGCATGTGAAAGCTGGACAATGAATAAGGAAGACCAAAAAAGAGTTGATGCTTTTGAGTTGTGGTGTTGGTGAGGAATATTGAAAGTACCACGGACTGCCAGAAGAATGAACAAATCTGTCCTGGAAGAAGTGTAGCGGGAATGCTCCTTGGAAGAGAGAATGGCCAGACTTCGTCTCACTTACTTTAGTCATGGTGTCAGAAAGGACCATTCCCTGGAGGAGGATATCATGTTTGATAAGTTGGAGAGTCAGTTACAAAGGGGAATACATCAACAAGATGTATTGACACAGTGGCTTCGATGATGGGCTCAAGTATAGCTAGGATTGTGAGGATAGCACAAGATGGGCAGTGTTTCATTCTGTTGTACATAGGGTTGCTGTGAGTCAGAGCTTACTCTATGGCACCTAACAATAACAACAAGAACATAACACATACAAATAAGTATGTAGAAATATCATCTAGCAAACCTATATATGGTCATGGGTATATTCCCATTCTCCTATGCATACCTGATCATTGTGCCTGTCTCCACATGGAAGGTTGGGCAATCTACTTCTGTAGTGATACCATCTCGGAAACCCAAGGAGGGGTTGTTATGAGTCTGGGGCCAACTTGATGGCACATAACAACACCACCACCACCTATATATCCACACTCAGATTAATG
The DNA here is from genome assembly GCF_000298275.1 of Orycteropus afer afer. Taxonomy (NCBI): domain Eukaryota; kingdom Metazoa; phylum Chordata; class Mammalia; order Tubulidentata; family Orycteropodidae; genus Orycteropus; species Orycteropus afer. The sequence goes on from NW_006921789.1 coordinate 2,572,393, forward strand.
TTTTTTTATTATTAATAATGCAGTATTGTGCATGTAAACAAAGCATTTTTGTTGTCTTTACCTCTTATGCATCTCTCCTTGTCTTTTCTTTAGCATGCTGGTCACCCAGTTTTGGTATATTGCCTTTCCTTTTACCCAAATCAATATATATGTCTTACCAAGCTAGCATTTTTCCCTCCATTCCCTCACATCCCTGGTAACCAACAAAGAAACTTTCCCTCCATGTGTAAACATTTCCTAGACTTTATATAATAGTGGAATCATACAATATTTGTCCTTCTGTGAAAGACTTGTTTCATTCAACATAATGTCCTCCAAGTTCATCCATGTTATGAGGTATTTCATGGGATCTTTGTTTTTCTTTAATTTTGCGTAGTATTGCATTGTGGTTATGAACCACAGCTTGGTTATACATTTATCTGTTGATGAGCATTTAGGTTATTTCCATCTCTGCTATTGTGAATAGTGCTGCATGACATGAGTGTGCATATAACTATCCATTTCTCATTTCTTTAGGATATATACCTAGTAGTGGGATTGCTGTATCGAATGGTATTTCTATTTCCAAATTTCTAAGGAAGCACCATACACAGTGACTATAATCATTTTACAGTCCAAGCAGCAGTGTATGAGAATTCCAATCTCTCCACACCCTCAGAAGCATTTGTTGTTTTCTGTCTTGTTGAACTTTGTTATTATTACTGGGGTGTGATGATACCTCATTGCTGTTTTGACTTAAATCTCTCTAATGGCTAA
>NW_006921789.1:2577293-2581217 GCF_000298275.1 Orycteropus afer afer
AACTTTTATTATGGTGAAAACACACACCAAGATATTAACCAACATAACAACTCAGGGATATTGATGACATTTTTTCATGTGCTGCCACCATTATTGCTATCTTTTTCCAAAATATTCCATCACCATTAGCATAAACACAGAGCTTAGTCTTACTGATTGGCTTTTGTAGGTAACTTTTCATTTTTCCCATGCTGTTTTCAGATTCTTTCTTTGTCTTTGTCTTTGGAAAGTTTGATTGTGATTTGTCTTGGTGACTTTATTTTGGGATATATCTTGTTTGGGGTTTGTTGATCTTTTGAATGCATATCTTCTTGTCTTTCATCATATCAGGGAAGTACTCTTCCAACAAATCTTTGATAACTTTCTCTCTGTTTTTTTTTGTCTCTTCCTGTTCTGGAATTCTGATCACACATACCCACATAAATTATTCCTCTTGATGTTATCTCACATAAATCCTAGCCTTTCTTCATTTTTTCTCTTTTTTTTTGTGATTGTTTCCTTTACAAAGTAGTGTTGAGGAATTTGTCTTCAACCTCACTAATTTTCCTTTCCATTGATTCACTTTCACTCATTTGCCCTTTCAATGTGTTGTCTATTTCTGAACTATTAATATTAATCTATATTTCTATTGGATGTTTTTGTAAGGTCTGATTTTCCATTTATTTTGTCATTTTGTTTTTGTATGCTTTTCCAAAATTCTTCTAGAGCTTTGTCTATGTTTTCCTTAATTTTGTCAATGTTTTTGTTGATGTATCTCTCAATCCATTGAAGGTATCTAAACAAAATTATTTTGAATTACTTATCAGGTGGTTCCAGTGCCACTTCTTCCTCAAGGAGGTATTCTGGCTTTGTATTCTGGTACCATCTTTTTCCTACTTTATCTTACTTCTTTGTGTGCACTTGGATTGTCAGTTATCTCTGAGACATTGTGATGTCATATTTAAATTTAATTGGTGATTGTATGTTGGTAACATTCATTCAGTTTTTTTTTTTTTCTTTGTTTTCTTTTGATTTATCTGAGTGGGTGGTGATATTGCAGCACTTTATTTGCTAGTTTGACAGTGTTTAAGTACTCACTACCTGTCTCCTGGTGGGTGTGATAGAAGATGAGGATATGTGCACAGATCTTTGTTAGCAGCACATATAGAGCAGCTGAGGTCAGGTTAAGCTGATATTGGCCACCATCTATCATTGATCAGTTGGTGTAGAGCATGTGGTGTACCTTACCCAGTGGGTCAAGCTGCATGAACTGTAAATATGTTTGGATCATGTGGGAACAGTTGCTGTCTCTTGCCAGGTGGAACAAAAAAAAAATGATAAAAACAATAGAACAAAAAATAAAAAGAGCATAAACAAGCAACAACCACTACGAAAAAGAAAATAAATAAATGAAAAGAAAAAGATTAAAAAGGGAAAAAAGACAAGTGAAGGACAAAGTGGAAAAGAAAAAATAAAGTAAACTCTGCAGGGAAAGAAAAGACAGCAGAAGAAGAAGTAGTAAAGAAAAAAAATAACAAAAATGCAAACATAAAAACCAGGGGTGGAAAAAATAAACAGAGAAAAAGAAAAGAAAAGATAAGAAAGAAAGGAGGGGACAGTAAAAGGGAGAAAAACAAAACAAAACAAAAACAAAGAACCAGGAACAGGAAAGAAAAGATTACTTAAAAAGAAAGAAAAGAGGGGAAAAAAGAATAATTCAAAAAAGGAAAAAGAATACTGGGGGTAAGGTACCTGGGTGGTGTTCTTGGTGGCCAAGCAGGTAGTGGGAAGCAGGACACCTGGTTCAGGAAGGAGTAGCTGGGAGCAGAGTGTCTGTCTGTTCTCAGAACTAATTCTTGCCTACTGAGAAGGAAACTAGGGAGAGGGTACCTGATCCCAGATGAGTTTCTTCTGGTGCCCAAAATATCTGGAGGTTGGGTATCTGGGCCCAGAAAATTTCCTGCTAGCCCAAACAGCAGCTGGGACCAAGGTGCCTGGTTTCAGGAGTTCCTAATGGTCCAAAAAGCAGTTGGGGACAGGGTGTCTTGTGTGAGAAAATGTTCCTACTGTCCAAAAAGATGCCTAGGTATAGGGCACATAGCCACAGAATAACTTCCTTCCTTCCTAAGAGGACAGTGGATATGGGATGCCTGGTCTAGAAAAAGTCCTTTCTAGTCCAAAAGGCATCTGGAAGCAGAACTACTTCTGCTCCCAGAAGTTGTTCACCTCCACCCAGAAGGCAAGTAGGGACAGGGTGCCTGATCCCAGACAAGTTGCTAATGGCCTAGAAGTTGTCTGGAGGCATGGCACCTGGTTTCAGAAATTCCTAGTGGCCAAGAAGCAGTTGGTGACAGGGTGTCTTGTGCAAGAAAATGTTCCTGTTGTCCAAAAAATGGTGTTTGGTTATTGGGAATCTGCACACAGAGAAACTTACTGATATTTCCAAGGGCAGTTGGGTGTAGGGTGCCTGGTCTCAGAAAATTTTCTGGCAAGCCCTAAAGGTGGCTTGGAGCAGGGTGGCCTCTTGTGGAACTAGTGCCTATGCACCCAGAAGACAACTAGGAGTAGGGAGCTGTGGTGTAGTAAATCACATAGTGTGGCTTTTCTAGTCATAAATCTTTGTAAATTCCATGGTGGAATTTGCTGTAATTGAGTAGTTCCTGATTGTTAAAGTTATTCACCTGGTGTATTTCTATTGGGAGCAGTAATTTTCTGGGAAGTTTGCTCTCTCTCAGGTGTATAGAATTCTGATGTTGAGATTGGTGAGTTTGGCCATTCTGCCAGGCTCAAAAGGAACCATCCTATAGGCAGAAGGAATATCTCACTGCCAGCTGGGAGATGCTAGAGACATGTGCTGCTGAGAGGCAGACTGAGAGACATGGACTGCTGGGAGAGAGACACACACTGCTGGGAGAGAGACTGAGAGAGACTGCTGGCTGAGAAACTATGGGCTGAGCGAGACTGAGTGTGTTCCTGAACTTGAATTGTAGCCTGTTGCTACACTAATAAACTCCATAATCTGTGAGTTCTGTGTGTCCACTGCAGTGAATTATCGAGCCCAGCTAAAAAAAAAAAGACATAAAAAAAAAGTGAAACAATCTGAAAATCAATAACTTTTCAGTTAACTGAAAACTGAGGTCACAGAACAATCTGAAATTTAAGGAAAGAAGTGAATGCAGAGCCTCCCAACCAATATCTGTTTACCTGGAGCAGAAGCAGCTGGAGTTGTAAACATAGGAATATTTAAATGGCAATTTTGAAGACTTGCCATGAACTAGCATAAGAGGGAGACATACTGAATCACTGTAGTCTTATTGGGGCCCATACACTTTTGTAAAGTTTACCAGGATGAACTCCACCAAATTCTCATGGTACTTGTAGACCAAGAATGATCTTCTCATGACTCTGGCAGGTGTAAGGGAGGAGCAATCATTGTAAAAAATATCCAGAGCTATCTGTATAACAAAGGCTTATTCTTCAGGAGAATAGACAAGGTAAGGGAATTTCTTCAATTCAAGCCCCTCTACTTTTTACTTTTATCTATGGGGAAAAAGCTAAGGAAAACTCATGAAGGTCACAGCCCAGGGACATAGGTCCATTAATAAAGATATTTACTCATTAGATTATAGAACACTTTGTTTCCTCCACATCTCATTATCACACCAGTTCTCCAGTGTAATAACTGTGGTATGCAACATAAAAAGCTTCAAGACATAGACTCTCTCTGAGTAATAGTACTTAGGGAAGCCCAAAGTTAACAGGAAAGACAAAACAAGGACACCAGAGAAAGTTGAAACCTCTGGTACCTATAGCTACAGAAAACTACAGGAGACTATAAGAAAAGCACTTCTTCTAGTCATATTAACATAAAATCTCACACTAGAGGCAGGGCAAGATGGCGGACTAGGCAGAAGGATTGCACAGACCCTCTTCAACAAAGAAAAG
>NW_006921789.1:2588929-2599929 GCF_000298275.1 Orycteropus afer afer
ATATATATACACACACATATACATATACTTGCAATGAACAATATAAAGCTTATTACAAAAAAAAAATTACGAGACATTCCGAGAGATGAAAAAAATACAGTCTGGAGCAAATTAGCAAAGCAGTATCAGAAAAAGACTCAGAATCTATTCAGATGTTGAAATTAGCAGACAAGGAATTTAAAATAATCACATCTAACATGTTAGCTCATATCTTTGATGAAAATCAAAGACACCAACTTTCAGAATGGATTACACCACAACATAAAGAAAACAAAAATCCTCACAACAGATCAATAAGCAACATCAAGATAAATGGAGAAAAGATCGAAGTTGTCAGGGATTTCATTTTACTTGAATCTACAGTCAATGCTCATGGAAGCCCCAGTCAAGAAATCAGACATTGTATTGTATAGGGCAAATCTGTTTCAAAACATCTTTTAAAGTGTTGAGGGCTAAGATGTCACTTTGAAGACTAAGGTGTGCCTGACCCAACCCATGGTTTTTGTAATAGCCTCATATGATGTGAAATCTAAACAATGAATAAGGTAAACAAAAGGAGAATTGATGCATTTGAACTGTGGTCTTGGTGAGGAACACTGAAAACACCATGGACTGCCAGAAGAATGAATATGTCTGTCTTGGAAGAAGTATAGCTAGAATGCTCCTAGAAGGGAGAATGGCCAGACTTCAGCTCATATACTTTGGTTATGTCGTCAGAAGGGACCACTTTCTGGAGAAGAGTATTATATTTGATAAAGTAGAGAGTCAATGAAAAAGACAGACACCATCAATGAGATGGAGTGACACAGTGGCTGTGATGGTGGGCTTAAGCATAACAACAATTATGTGGAGGACACAGGATCTGGAGATGTTTCGTTTTGTTTTACATAGGGTCACAATGAGTTGGAGCAGATTCAATGGCACCTAACCACAGCAACAATATGTTGGGGGCTCTAATGGAAAAAGGCAGACATTATGCATGAACAGATGGGTAATGAAAGCAGAGCGATGAAAACCTGAGGAAATAATCAAAAGCAAATGCAAGAAATAACAAAAAAAGCAACATGAGCATGGTAGCAAAAATGAAGAATACCTTTGAATAGACACAGCTAGAAAAGAGTCAGTAACCTTGAATATAGGTAAATAGAAGTGTTCCAAACTGATATGCTGAGAGTAAAAAAGAATGGGAAAAAAAGAATAGAAATTCTAAGCATTGTGGGACAATTTCAAATGGTGTCATCTACATATAATACCAATTCTAGAAGTACAAGAAAGAGAATGGGGCAGAAAAAATATTTGGATAACAATGTTGATCAATTTTCCAATTAAAAAATAGATACCAAACCATAGAACCAAGAATTTCAGAGAACATCCAGTAGTATAAATACTAAAAAAATTCTGCACCTAAACACACCATATTCAACTTTAGAAAAACAAATGACAAAGAAAAAATTTCTTTAAAATTTGCTTAATTTAACTTTATTGCTGTTGAAAATATGCAGTCAGCCCTCCATATCCTTGGGTTCCAAAATCATGAATTCAACCAATCACAGGCTGAAAATATTCTGAAGAGAACAAAAAAAAAATCAATTAAGTAATCAAAGCAATCCCTCAAAGACTAAGAAGGAGAATAAAATGCTATTTACATAACATTTACATTGTATTAAGTATTATAAGTAATCTAGAGATGATTTAAAGTATACGAGAGGATGTACATAGGTTATATATACAAATACTACACCATTTTACCAAAGGGACTTAAGAATCCATAGATTTTGGTGTCTACAGGGTCATGGAGTCAATCCCATGGATACCCAGGGACAAGTGTACATAGAAAAACACACACCAATTTAATGATTTTGAAGAGAAAATATTAAAAGAAGCCAGAGGGGAGGGAGAAAGACCTTACATATATAATAACAAGGATAAGAATTACAGTGGACTTGTTATCAGAAATAATTACCAAGAGAGGGGAAAGAAATATTTAAAATGTTGAAATGAGAAAGCACCAACATGTATCCAGCAAAACCACCCTTAAAAAGTGAAAGAGAAATAGAGATTATCTCAGACAAACAAAAACTGAGGAGATTCATCACCAATAGAACTGCCCTACAAAAAACAAAAAATCTTAAGTGAAATTTTTCAGGTACAAGAAAAAGGTTATAGATCAGAAGCTTGAATCTATATAAAGGAAGGGTGCTAAGGAAGTAATAAATTAAGATAAAGTAAAATTATTATTTCTTTTACTCTTAATTTATCTAAAATATAACTATTTGAAATAATAATGGAACATGTATTGAATGTTATAGCATATGGATAGGTGAAATGAATGACAGCAATGTCATTAGTGATTGGGATGGGGCCAGGAATTGGAATATTACTGCATACAGCAGTATAGTGTTGTTTGAAGATGGATTTAGATTAGTTAAAAATGTATGTTTCAAACCACCAACAACGTATTTTTAAATGTACAATTGATATGTTAACAGAGAAGATAATAAAGAATCATATAATATTTTCAATTAAAATAAGACAAGACAGGGCAAAAAATAAAGCAAATGACATGTGCAGCAAATAGAAAACAGTTACAAGGATGGTTGATATTAATTCAAACTTCATCAGTAATCACTTTCAATGAGAATGGTATAAATGCACTGATTAAAAGACAAAGATTGTCGTAGGGATTACAAAAGCACACATTTTAAAAAGACACTATTTAAAGAAGAAACCTCAACAGAAGTAAAAAAAAAAATAATTGAACTAAATGAAGATAAAAATACATCTTATCATACTTAATGATGAGAACCTGGGCATGTTCGCTGTATGATTGGGCAAAAAGCGAGATATCCTACCTCAACACTTACATTTATCATAGTACTGAAAGACTTACAGAGTGAAATAAGAAAAGAAAAGGAAATAAAAGGTACACAAATTGGGTATAAATAAATAAATAAAATTGTCTTTGTTCATAAATGACATGATTGTCTAAAATCAGGCAGAAAATCCAAAATACTTGACAAAAATATTCTTACAATTAATAAACAAGTAGAGCAAGGTCACAAGATGAAAAGTTAATATAAAACAGTCAATTGCTTTCTTATAGACTAGAAATGAACAATATAAATTTGAGAGAAAAAACATACATAGTAACACCAATAGACACTTTCAAATAAATTTAACAAAATATATACAGAGTCTTATGCAGAAAACTACAAAACTCTGATGAAAAAATCAAACAAGATATTAATAAATAGAGTGGTATTCTGTATTCAATTGTTAGATTTGATATTGCTAAAATGTCATTTTTTCCCAATTTGATGTATATTGTTGTTGTTGTTGTTGTTATGTGCTATCAAGTCAGACCCAACTCACAGTGACCCCTCCTTCGGTTTCCAAGGCAGTATCACTATGGAAGTAGATTGCTCAACCTTCCTTCCAAATTTGATGTATGATTCAATACAGTCCCAATCAAAGTCTCAGTAAAAGTGATTCTGAAGTTACTCTGTGAAGATAAAAGACCAGAATAACCCACACAATATTGAAATGGTAGAATGAAGGTGGAGAACTCACATTATTCAGCTTGATCAGGTAACTGATTGTTCTGGTTACCTAGTGCCTCTTTGAGGCATATATACTGTAAATGGGATGGCCTTAACAAACAGGAGTTTATTCTCTTACAGTTTGGAGGCTTTAAGTCCAAGTGAAAGTGCCAGGCTCTAGCGGCTGGGTGAAAACCCCTCAACTTTGGGGTCCAGTTCTGCCTCCTGCTCCTGGCCCACTGAAGCTAGAGATGTTTCTTCACTCAGACAGCTGCTGGCTGCTGAGGCTGAGAAGCCCCAAGGTTGACAAGTAAAAATGCACAGTCCTGATGTTACCAAACCACACAGCAGGCCATTAACTAAAGTCCACTGTAAGTCCCAAGGTCAGCAGAGCATAGTGGGCTGCTTAGCAATGACATGGCTACATGCACGGTCCAAGCATGCCATAGGCTAGAGGTCATTCCCAAGGCTTCTCCTTATATTGTATAAGGAAGCAGACCACATCCCAAAGGCAGCTACTCAACTGCTTGTGGTAGATCCTACCATGGAGTTGATTGCCAGACTTATCATGGGGAATAACTACCACCAGCTGCCCAGTCACTCAACCAGGCCCAGCCAAGATGGCACACAAACATAACTACCACAATTCCACCCCTTGTCAACTTGGTATCTGTATAGATCTCCTCCATTGGGTGGCTCCAGTCCTCTAGTTCTTCTAAGTGGTGAACTCACTCCCTTGGCCTGGTGGGCCACATTCCTCTCCCTTTTGGGCATGGCAGCCCCGCCCCCTCACTCCTTGGCAGTGCCTATGGCTCCATTCCACTAACTCACATGAATGAGCAGCCCCAAGCTCCAGAACCAAGTTGGTGAAGGTCAGGTTCTGAAACTTAGGACGCTGTGGTCATTCCACCCCCAAAGGCCATGGTCCTACCCTTTCAGGCTGAGGCAGCTCTGCTTCCATTTCCTTGGTCTCTCCACTTCTGCCGATTAATGCCCGAGGACAACCCACTCTGCCAGGAATGTTCTTACCCCAAAGGACATTTAGCTTTCTTGCTCCGTGGGCCAGCCAACCTGCTACTCCATTTCAAGCCAGTTTCTTCTACCAATTAATGCCTGAAGGCAACCCACTCCACCAGGAAGCTGTCTATCCAAAAGCATCAAGCTTTCTCCTCCGTGGGCTGGTAAGGCTCTCGCTGTCTCATGCTGGTTCGCTCGGCTCTGCTCCTGCCATCTCTCATGCTGGTCTTTTGCTCTGCTCCTGCCATTTTTCATGCAGCATGCTGGGGTCTCTCTGCCAGGGTCTCCAGTCAAGGATGTACTCTACTCCTGTTTGCACATTTTAAGAACTTGTACATCGACTAAGAGACTGCTGTTTGAACAGTACAAGGAGATACTGCATGGTTTAAAATCAGGAAGGGGGTGTGTGAGGGTTGTATCCTTTGACTATACTTATTCAATTGGCATGCTGAGCAAATAATCTGAGAAGCTGGACTATATAAAGAATGTGGCATTAGGATTAGAGGAAGACTCATTAACAACATATGATATGCAGATGAGATAACCTTGCTTGCTGAAAATTAAGAAGACTTAAAACACTTATTGATGAAGATCAAAGACTATAGTCTTCAGTATGGATTATACCTCAACATAAAGAAAACAAAAATTCCAATGACTAGGCTAATAAACTACATCATGATAAATGGAAAAAAGATTTAACTTGTCCAAGATTTCATTTTACTTGGATCCACAATCAACACCCAAAGAGGCAGCAGTCAAAAAATCAGACATCATATTGAAGTGGGCAAATCTGCTGCAAAAGACCTCTTTAAAGTGCTGAATACCAAAAATATATCTTTGAAGACTAAGGTGTTCTTGACCAAAGTCATCATATTTTTAGTCACCTCATATGCATGTGGAAACTGGACAATGAATAAGGAAGACCAAAGAAGAGTTGATTCATTTGAATTATGGTTTTGGCAAAGAATACTGAAAATACCATGGGCTACAAGAAGAACCAACACATCTATCCTGGAAAAAATGCAGGCAGAAGGTTCCTTGGAAGGCAGAATGGCCAGACTTTGTCTTACCTACTTAAGTCATGTTGTTGGAAGGGACCATTCCCTGGAGAAGGATATCATGCTTGGTGAAATGGAGGGTCAGCGAAAAAGGGGAAGACCTTCAACAAGATGGATTGACACAGTGGCTGCAGTGATGGACTCAAGTATAGCAAGGATTGTGAGGATGGCGCAGGACTGAGCGGTGTATCTTTCTCTTCTACATAGGGTTGCTGCGAATTGGAGCCAACTTGATGGCATCTGACAACAGCAACATGTCCCAAGTGAGGTTAGACACAGATCTTATGCTTTTCACAAACATTAATTCAAAATGGATCACAGACCTAACTGTAAAATAAAAAACCCTAACAGTTATAGAAGAAAACAAAGGAGAAAATCTAGGTGACCTTGGGTTTGGTGAAAAATGTTTGAATCATTGTTATTAGGTACCCTCCAGTAGGTTCTGACTGGTGTTTACCTCATGCACAAGAGAATGAAACACTGTGCTCTCCTGTGACATCCCCACAATTGTTGCTATGTTTGAGCTCATTGTTGAAATCACTGTGTTAATCCATCTTGTTGAGGGTCTTCCTCTTTTTCATTGACCCTCTACTCTACCAGGCATTATGTCCTTCTTTAGAGACTGGTCTGTGCTGGTCATATTTCTTCCAATAATTTGTTTGTTTTTCTGGTAGTCTACTGTACATTAAATATTCTCCACCAACTCCATAATTCAAACACATCAATTCTTCTTTGGTCTCTCTTATTCATTGTCCATTTTTCATCTGCCTGTGAGTTGACTGAAAACACTTTGGCTTAGGACACCGTAGTCCTCAAAGTGACACTTTTGCTTTTTAATACTTTAAAGAGATCTTTTGCAGCAGGTTTTTTTTTTTTATTTTTTATTGTGATTTGGGTGAAAGTTTACAGAACAAGTTCATCTTCCATACAGTAGTTCACATGCACTTTGTCTCATGACATTGACTGCAATCTCCCACAATGCAACAGCTCTCCTCCCACTTTCTCCCCATAGCCACCTCTTCCCTGTGTCTTTCCCTCCCATGCACTCCTGCCTCCCCAAGCTGTCTCCCTATGCATACACAGCCCTTTTATTCTCCCATGATTGATCTCTCCAAGGAGTGTCTCTACCTAATGAATATGTTCAGCTCATATACCTGTCTTTTGTTTGGCTGGAGGCCACAAGATTGAGTTCAATTCAAGACCTGAAGTATAGCTAGGGGCCATAGTCTCAGGGTTTCCATCAGGCTCTATCAGACCAGCAAAACTCTTCCCTTTTTTTTATGATTTTGAATTTTGTTCCACATTGTTCTCCCACTCTATCTAGGATCTCCTAGAAAAATCTCCCTCTGAGTGCTTGACAGTGGTAGCTGGGCACAATCTAGTTCTTCTGGTTTCATAGTCCTATAGGCTGAGAATCGCATGGTGTTCTAGTCTCTTTTGGACTAATTGTTTCCATATGTCTTTGGTTTTCTTCATTCTTCTTTGCTGTGGATGAGGAGAGACCCATCGTTGTATCTAGATGACTGCTTGCAAGCTTTTAAGATCCTAGTCACTACTTGCCAAAGTAGGATGTAGAACGATGTTTTTATGTAGTATGTTATGCCAATTGAGCTTGATGTTCCCTTTTTGCAGCAGTTTTGCCCAAAGCAATACATCATTTGATTTACTGAGTACTCCTTCAATGGGCATTGATTGTGGATTCAAGTAAAATGATATCCATAACAACCTCCATCTTTTCTCCACTTACCATGATATTACTTATTGGTCCAGTTGTGAGGATTTTTGTTTCCTTTATTTTGAGATGTAATCCATGATAAAGGCTATAGCCTTTGATCTTAATCAGTAAGTGCTTCAAGTCCTCTTAGCTTTTCTCAAGCAAGGTTGTGTCATCAATACATTGCATGTTGTTAATGAGTCCCCAATCTTGATGCTGTTTTCTTCATATAGTCCAGCTTCTAAGATTATTCAGTAAACATACAAAGTGAATAAATATGGTGAAATAATACAACCCTTATTCATAATTTTTCTGATTGTAAACCACCCAGTATCCCTAATTCTGGTTGAACAACTCTTTTCTGGTCTTTTGTAGAGTCTTCTTATGAGCACAATTAACTGTTTTGGAATTCCTATTCTTTGCAGTGTTATCCATCATTTCACACAGATCAATGCCTTTTCACAATCAATAAAACAAAGATAAATATCTTTCTGATATTCTTAGGTTTTAGCCAAGATCAATCTGACATCAGCACTAATATCCCTTTTTCCATTTCCTCTTCTGAATTGGCTTGAATTTCTGGCAGTTTCCTGTGTATATACTCCTGCAACTGTTTTGAATTATCTTCTACTTGTGTAGAATATTAATGATATTGTTCAATAACTTATTAATTATTTTGGATCCCTTTTCTTTGGAATGGGCATAAATACAGATCTCTTCTAGTCCATTGGTCTTCTTGGACTTCTTCCTTCTGTACTACAGGTTCTTCATCATATAATGTCTCCTGAAATTGTGGAATGTTGACCAATTCTTTTGGTTTAGTGTCTGTATATTCTTTCCATTTTCCCTTGATGCTTCTTATATTGTACAATAGAAGCTTTCAATATTGCAATTTGAGGCTTGATTTTTTTCTTCACTTCTTTCGGCTTGAAAAATGCTGAGTATGTTCTGTAGGTCTTTGCAAATTTCATTATACTGTGTCTTCTCAAGGGACCTTTGTAATTTTCTCTTTCAGCTCTTTGATGTCATTCTTCTGTTCTTTCACTTTAGCTACTCTATATTCAAGAGTAATTTTCAGAGTCTTTTCTCACATCCACTTTGGTCTTTTCTTTCTTTCCTGTCTCTGTAATGCTATTTTGCTTTCTTCAGATTTGATGGGAGATCTGGTGATGTAGTGCCTAAGGCATTTGACTGCTAACCAGAAGGCTAGTGGTTCAAACCCACCAGCCACTCCTCAGAAGGAAGGATGCGCAATCTACTTCTGTTGTGATACTGCCTTGGAAACCCAAGGAGTGGTCTCTGTGGTCAGATCCAACTCGACGGCACTGGGTTTGGGTCAGGTTTGATGTCCTTGATGTCATCCCACAACTCATCTGATCTTTGGTCATTAGTGTTCAGTGTGTCAAATCTATTCTTGACATGGTCTCTGCATTCAGGTGGGATATTCTCAAGGTCATACTTTGGCTCTCGTGTAATTGTTTTAATTTTTTTCAGCTTCAATTTTAACTTTCATATGAGCAATTGATTGTCTGTTTCATGGTTAGTTCCTGGCCTTATTTGGAATACATGTATAATCACTATTTACATTGTTGAAAAAGAAAGGTATTTGCAATGAATAAGTCATTGTTCTTGCAAAATCCTATCATGCAGTCTCCTATGTTGTTACTATCACCAAGGGCATATATTCCAAGTATTGACCCTTCTTTGTTTCCACCAGTAAGTTTCTTCCTTGTTTCTCTTTCTTTTCACCAGTAATTATCATTTCCCCTTGATTGCATGTTTGATCAATTTCTAACTGTAGAAGTTGGTAAAATTTATCAATTCTTTTCATCTTTGACATTAGTGGTTGATATGTAAATAGTCCTATTAACTGGTCTTCCTCACAGGAGTATGGAAATTGTCCTGTCACAGACAGTGTTGTATTTCAAGATATATCTTGAAATTTGAACATTTAAACACAACATCAAAAATCAAAAAGCATTATCCATGCAAGAAAAATTTATAATTTAGATTTTATCAAAATTAAAATGTTCTGTTGTTTATGTTTTGGTAAAGGTACTCTTAAAGGAAGCAAATATCGTGTCACAGATTGGAACAAAACATTTGCAGAATACATATCTGATAAAAGACTTATATCTACAAACTATAAAGAACATGTAAGCCTCAGCAAGGAGCCTTGGTGGAGCAGTGGTTAGGCACTCAGATGCTAACTGAAAGGGAGGCAGTTCAAACCCATCAGCTGCTCTAGGGGAGAAAGATGTGGCTATCTGCTTCCATAACAATTATAGTGGAAAACTTGTGAGGCAGTTTAACTCTGTCTTAGAGTGTCACTATGAGTATAACCCATAGAATCTACTCCATGGCACTCAGTAAGGCCTAGTCATAACAAAACAAACAAACAAACAAACAAAACAACTTCTCAGTTGAGAAATGAGCCGGAGATCTCAACTAGCACTTCATAAAAGATATACAAATGGCAAAGGAGCATATGAAAAGATGTTTTATATAATTTGTTATTAAAAACATAAATTTTAAAAAATAGTTAGAACAATGAGATAGCACTACACATGTATTACAATGTGTAGTACAAAAACATATAATTACAAAAAGCTAATAATACCAACTGCTGGTGAGAATGTAGAGGAATGGGACACTCATTCATTGTTGGCAGGGATGCAAAATAATATGGCCACTTCAGAAGACAGTTCAGTAGTTTCTTATAAAATCAACTATAGTCTTTTCATACAATCTAGCAATTACATTTCTAGGTATTTACTTGAGTGGTTTCAAAATTCATGTCCACACAAAAACTTGCATGGGAAAATTTATGCAATTTTATTCATAATTACCCAAAGTTGGAACTAATTAAGATGTCCTTCAATAATCAATCCAAAAAACTCAATTCTGACTCACAGTGACCCCTTTTGGGTTTCTGAGGCAGTAAATCTTTACAGAAGTAGATTGCCTAGTTTTCCTTCTGTGGAGTGTCTAGTAAGTTTTAACCCACCAACCTTCTGGCTAACAGTCAAATGCCTTAGACACTATGCCACCAGAGTTCTGCCCTTTGTGGCTTAATAGCTGATTTCTTTTTATTTCTTTATAATATTCCATTATATGGATATACCACAATTTATTTATTGTTTGTCCTTCAATGGAAGAATGTATAAACAAATTGTGGAATATTATAAATCAATTAAAAATAAAATGAGTTATCAAGCCACAAAAAGACATGGATGAATCTTAACTACATATTGCTAAGTTAAAGAAACCAATCTGAAAAGACTATATCCTGTATGAATCTAATTTTATGACATTTTGGAAAAGGCAGAACTATACTGATGTTAAAATATCAGTGGTTGCCAGGAGTTCAGTGGAAGAAGGGAAATGGGTAAAGCACAGGGGATACTATTAGTGTGGGATATTATTAGTGTGGTGAAACTCGTTGTTATAGTACCAATAGTGATAAGCAGGTATCAAAATCCATAATACTATACATACAGAGTGGACCTTAGTGTATACAAGTCAATTAGAAGGCTAGGGAATATCAAGAAGTATTGTGCTTGATGACAAAAGAATCTGTCTTACAAATGTGCAAAATAATCTCACTGAAGGGGATAGGGATAAGAAGTAACTTTAGGAATGAGTGAAGTCTTTAAGACTAACAGCAAAAGA
>NW_006921789.1:2600529-2615922 GCF_000298275.1 Orycteropus afer afer
TCCAAATCAAGGATGTGTGTTGATTTGTTCCTTGTCAGTAGCCCTGGACATTCTTTGATGATCCTCACATGGCATCAGTCTTCTGGCATGTATCTAGGTCTAATCTGTTTCTATAACTCAGAAGTAATTAAATTTAGAACCCACCCTGGATCTGATATAATTACTATAACAAAGAAAACCACATCTTCAAACAAGATTATATTCACAAGTATAGGGGTTAAGATTCCAACATATATTTTGTGGGACACACCAACTTATAGTGACCTTATAGAACAGAGAAATGCCCCATAGGGTTTCCAAAGTTATAAATCTTTATGAAAGCAGACTGCCTTATCTTTCTTCCAGAGAATCTGATGAGTTCAAACTGCCATCTTTTTGGTTAGCAGCTTAATGCTTTAACTACTGAGACACCAGGAATCCTGGTAAGATATATACTACAGCTTTTTTTCTTTTTCTTTTTCTGAGTTTCTTATCTGCCTATGCAGAGAATGAAGCAGCTTACAAGGTTTTCAGCACATGCAAGTATTTATAAAAAAAAAAAAAAAAAAATGACTTGTTCAGAAAAAGGCTTTATTCACTTAGAAATAAGATTTCTTTAGTGGGTTTTCAGAGGGATAGATATAGGTGATAGATACTATACTCAACATCTTACAATAAATATAAAAAAGAATTTTAATAATATTTCTCAATATAGATGAATATAATAAAAAATTTAAGCAATTTTAAGCAAGCATCAGAGGGATCCAGGTAAGGGGAGGGACCCAGGACCCAACCCGCAAGCAGCAGGAAAAGTGGAGGGGAAAGGAAAAGAAAACCAGGGCATCCAGTACAGAGTGAGCAAGCAGCAGGGATCCTGGTAAGGAGAGGGTGGAGAGGTTTCAAACAACTAAGGGAGACAAACTTGTCTGTCAGTTTGTTGTACTCTGCTGGTGTTTTGCTGTGAGGCTTGAGGCTGTGCCACTGGTGTTTCAAATGTCAGCGGGGTTGCACATGGTGCACAGGTTTTGGCATGGCTTGCAGACTGAGATAGACTAGAAAGAAGGAGGAGGCCATCCACTTCTCAAATAATTGGCCAGCAAAAACCATATGAATAGCAGAGAAACACTGTCTGTTACATTACTAGGCAATTATATGAATACCACAGAAACATTGTCTGCTACCATGCAGGACGACAAGCCACTTAGGTTGGAAGACTCTCAAAACAGGACTGGGAAATTGCTGCATCATAAGAGTAGAACCAACCTTACTGATATGGATAAAGTAAAGCTTTCAAGACCTCCATTTGCTGATGTGACATGACTCAAATTGAGGATAAACAGCTGCAAACATCCATTAATAATTGGAACACAGAATGTATGAAGTATGAATATAGGAAAATTGACAGTTGTCAAAAATGAAATAGAACACATAAAGATTGATATTCTAGGCATTAGTGAGCTGAAATGGATTGCTTTTGGCCATTTTGAATCAGACAACCATATAATCTACTATGTTGAGAATGACAATTTGAAGGGCAATGGTGTGGCATTCATCATCACAAAGGATATTTCAAGATCTATCCTGAAGCACAATGCTGTCAGTGATAGGATAATATCCACACGTCTACGAGGAAGACCAGTTAAGATGACTATTATTAAAATTTATGCACCAACCACCAAAGGCAAAGATGAGGAAATTGAAGATATTTATCAACCTCTGCAGTCTGAAATTGACCTAATGTGCAATCAAGATGTGTTAATTATCACTGGTGAGTGGAATGCAAAAGTGGAAACAAAGAAGAATCACCGGTGGTTGGAAAATTTGGCCTTGGTGACAGAAATAATGCTGGAGATTACATGATAGAATTTTGCAAGACCAATGACTTGTTCATTGCAATTATCTTTTTTCAACAACACAAACAGCAGTTATACATGTGGACTTTGCCAGATGGAGTACACAGGTATCAGACTGACTACATCTATGGCAAGAGGTGATGGAAAAGCTCATTATCTTCAGCCAAAACAAGGCAAGGAGCTGATTGTGGAACAGACCATCAACTGCTTATAAGCAAGTTCAACTTGAAGTTGAAGACAACTAAAACAAGTCCATGAGAGCCAAAATATGACCTTGAATATATTTCTCCTGAATTTAGAGACCATCTAAAGAATAGATTTGATGAGTTGAACACCAATGACTGAAAACCTCGTTCAAGTGCTGAAGAGCAAAGATGTCTCCCTTGAGAATTAGGGTGTGCCTGACACTACAAGCCACGATATTTTCAATCACCTCATATGCATGTGAGAGCTTGACAATGAATAAGGAAGACCAGATAAAATTGATGCTTCTGAGTTGTGGTGCTGGCAAAGAATGCTTAAAGTACCATGGACTGCTGAAAGAACTAACAGGTCTGTCCTGGAGAAAGTGCAGCCAGAATGCTCCTTGGAAGCGAGAATGGCCAGATTTCATCTCACCTACATTGGTCATGTTATCAGAAGGGACCATTCCCCTAGAGAAGGATATCCTGCTTGGTAGGGTGGAGGGTCGACGAAAGAGTGGAAGGCCCTCAACGAGATAGGTTGACACAGTGGCTGCAGGATGGGCTTAATTATAGTGGGGATCGTGGAGCTGGTGCGGGACCGGGCGGTGTTTCCTTCTGCTGTGCATAGGGTCGCTATGAGTTGAAGACGACTGATCAGCACCTAACAACAACAACAACAAGAATTTTTTTTTTTTTTTTGTGGCACATATATAAGCTGTTTATAGATGATATATAAACTAGAGAGTACTTACTTAAAACCTAAAATCATAAATTAATTTCTGAAAGAGAAAATTTTTATTTTTTTGGATTCTTGAAAGCAACAGTGACTGAAACTGATAAAAGTTCAAATTGCAAATGATTTCAAATTTTACTTTTTTTATAACCTCAACTTTTCCATGAAAATTAAACTATTTGAGTTGTTAAAAATACATTATTTCCAATTTTAATCCTGTGTTTTACATACACATATTTTAGGAATGGTTATATCCTTAGCTATTGGCATTGATCCCCATTTTTTAATATTGCTGCATTCTATTCTGGTCACAAGCCTCTGGCTTTTTCTAGTTGCTCACACAGCTTCATGTATAAGTCAAAATAGTTCCAGATTTGTTTAGAATAGTTGCTTGTGGATCAAAACATAGGCCTTTTCCTCCACTGGCACAATTTCTCCAAACTTTCCTTCTATAAGTAAGAATGGCTTGATTTTCTAATCTACTGGAGATGCAGAACAAAGCTGTGAGATAACACTGGAAGTGGTCAATTGGCGCCCTGCAGAGCTCACTTCCAAGAGAAGAGCTCAGAGCACAGGTGGGTGGCTTATACAACATTAGGTCTAAATAGAAAACCAATCTATATTCACACCCATTGAGAATTGAAACTGGGAGGACTAATTTGTTCCAAGTGGGGAAGAAACACTACAAACTCTCTGCTCTAGGCTGTGTGGGTTCTTATCATTTAACACACCATGGGGCATCCCACAGAACCTGACCTGGAATTGTTTTGGAATGAGACTACAAATACAGATGCTTGTGATGGTGCACTATGTAATTGTCTCCATCAGATGTCACATTTAAGTTACATTATGTTTTAATAGTCATTCAAGTACTGCTCCTATAAACAAAGCTGCTGCTTAATTTACAACACTTTCATTACTTGTAACATTTTATTCAAATAGGAGGCTACATCTAAGGAGGTGGGTGATTGGCAAGTTTCCTGAAGCTCCTTTTCCTTGTGTTAAAAGACCAAGACCCATACACTCTTCACTATGTAATTTAGTAGCCCGTGATTTTAATGATTGTCTTAGATCCAATCATTTTGTCAGATATCAAATAAACTCCAGTAAAACTGAACATTACTCACTTGGTGTTTGTCAGCAGGGTATTATTTAATTTAAGATAGCTTTTGCAATTCTCCTCTCAAAGCTTTGGCAGATACCTTAACTAAGAAATGAATTTTTCAAAATATGTCCTTCCCTTCATGGAATCTGTTATTTTGTGCTTTATTTCCATGAGTATAAATTTCTAATATAATTGTGCTTTTAAAGTGTGTTACCACTTGGGGACATGTTTTCTTATTTATTACATTGGAATCTGAAGAGAACAAGATAAAAATAGAAGCTTAATCTGTACAATAGTTATATAAAACCTAAATATTCATATTTGCATCAGGCCATATTTAAATATTTATTGATGGGTAATAGTAGATATACTAGAATGGTAAAAAGGGATTTGGGACATGATACTGTTATCGTTTTGATTTAGGCTAGGCAAAATGGAACTTCATATATAGAAAGCATTCATTTAAACAGCTAGGTTTGAAGATAAATTAGATAACTTTTAAAAGTTAATTTGAAATGTACTTTATTGAGGAAACTCTTGATTTATATTGCTATCAGATTCTATATTTTATTCTCTTACCATTTTCTGCATGCATGCATCATGCTTTCCTTTGTCTTCTTATATTTTGTGTATCTTCCTCTGTGCTGGCTCCCTCTCCTGTAAACATTCTCTAGTCAACTCCAGTCCCAAAATAACCTCTTCCTTTCTAGCTATTACACTGTACTTCTCCTTTCCTTTACTTGTAAACATGGTGAAAGCTTTCTTGTCTACCATTCAGCTATCATTTCCTCTCATTGGAGGCAATTTTTTAATAATTAATTATCTTTATATCCTCAGATCTCTTTGAATGGTCTTTTGATATGAACTCTGTTCCATGTACTCCCCTCCTCCTGTGGGAAGTCTCCTCTTTCTTAGCTTCTTCGGTAACACTGTATTTTTTTTTTTTTTTTTGGCTTGCAAAACTTTTTCACTGCTAATGGTTTTTTGATCTCTTTCTTTGATGTCCGTTCTATTACCTGACCCTAAAGTATTGGTTTGCTCTCCCCAGATTTCTTCTCAATACATACTCGTACGGAATGATCTCCTCCATTACCAGGGCTGAAGCTTCCATTAACATACTAATGACTGCAAAATCTAAATGGATCAGAAGAAAGAAAAGGTAGCCTAAACTATGAAGAAAAAGTAGACATTCTGGGAGATAAAAGTGATAATTTTAGATAAAAGGGCAATTTTAAACAGATTATGAAAGATCATTCAATATATTTGATTACGGAGGAGTAGGTTTATAAGTTCTAGCTATTAAATTAAAAATAAAATCAGCCCACTGTACTGAATTCAGAGAATATAGAAGTAAATGGGATTACTTAAAATAAGCTTTTTTGCTCTGTGCAGAGTAGAAAGCTCTCAGCCTACAGTTTTCAGGTGGCTTGTACTAAATATCAGGAAAAGCCATATTATGGATTTCTTTTTCTATGATTACAGGTACAGTGCTTGTAGGGTGAGGGATGATGGTGGGGGGGACTAGCATAGCAAATAATAAAAAAAAATCAAGATTTCTGAATCAGTCATAAGTTATGTTATTAGCATTTCTCAAAGTGGCAAAAGGAGATGAATGGGTACATGAGTGAATACATGAAGACAGAAAGGTCTAGAACTTTGTCACTGACTCATTGGGAGACAAAGGCTGAGATGTTGAAAGAATCACCTGAGTCAGAAGAGAGGTTTCTTAAGTGGGTTTTGAGAATATCCACATACAATGCAGCTTGTGTTGTTAGCCCAGGCTTGTATGAGTGGAATCATAGATAGTATAGTATTATCATCTATATTAAAAAAATAATAGAAAAGGAGAACTTCAGTGATTAAGTAAACTGCCCGATGTCATGGCAGGGGTTTGTCAAGGGGCCTACCATTAGAATTCAGGACTATTGTCTTGTGGGCCGTCACCAGACAGCCTCTAAAAACTGAAGGATTAGAGAAAAATTTAAGGAAGTTCTTTCTGTTTGAAAATCACTTTAACAATTCTTTGCCCCAACCAAGTAAACATTCACATTTATTAAACAAAACTCCTTAATTGACAAGAAAAACTGTATGTTTTCAAGGGTTGCTGACAAATGTTTCATTGTTCCTTCTACTGATCTGGTCCCTGGAGCCTGTTCAACATTGTTGCAGGGATAATTCACTCCTTTCAAAGTTCTCTAAATTTAAAGCTGAACTGCTCAGAAAATCATTCATCACACACAAATGAACAGTCTGATGGTTATTTCCAAAACATTGAGAATCTTGGAAAATAAACAGAACTGGAGCTTTATACATGACTCTCTTTGAACAACACAAATGGCTTCGTGTGTGGGCCTCACCAGAGTGAGCTTACTTGGTCTTCGCTTTAGATAACTCATAGTTTATCCCCACTTGACAAATCATGTAGGTTTCTCAGTGGGCTTATTATTTCATAGATTTTCCATCTATATTTAATGTTAGTAATTAAACATTTAAAGATGCTGTAAATGACACAGTTTAATTAAAAAGACAATATGGATCAACAGTATATTTTGAATGAGATTTTGTAATAAAGGGAGTCAAATTTTGATTCAGAAAAGACCACTTCACACTTAGTCCATGCACAAATTGGCTGCTATGCCCACTGTTCCATCCTTCCAGCACAAAAAAGCACTGCTATGGATGCTGTACAAAGATTTAGAGCTTTAAGAGAATAGGCCATGTTGATGTGCTTTGGTAGTTTTTTTTTTTTTTCCCTTCTTTTTTTTTTAATTGTGATTTGGGTGAAAGTTTACAGAGCAAATTCACTTTCCATACAGCAGTTCACATATACTTTGTCTCAGGACATTGACTGCAATTTACCACAATGCAACAGCTCCTCTCCCACTTCCTCCCAATAGTTATCTTTTCCCTGTGTCCATCCATCCATGCATTCTTGCCCCCTGAGCTGTCTCCCTCTCCATACACAGCCTTTCAATTCTCCCATGATTGTTCTCTCCAAGGAGTGTATCTACCTAGTGTAAATGTTCAGCTCATATGTTGTCTTTTGTTGGGCTGGAAGCCACAGGAGTGAGCTCAATTCCACACCTGAAGGGCAGCTAGGGGCCATATAGTCTTAGTGATTCCACCAAGCTCTATCAGACCAGTAAACCTGGACCCTCTTTTTTTTTTAAATGATTTTGAGTTTTGCTCCACATTGTTCTCCCACTCTGTCCAGGATCTCCTACATAGATCCCCCTCCGAGTGGTTGACAGTGGTAGCCGAGCAACATATAGTTCTTCTAGTCTCATAGTTGTATAGGATGAGGATCGCAGTCACTTGTATGTATGGTGTACCATACATCTTTGGTTTTCTTCATTCTTCTTTGCTTTGGACGAGAAGAGACCCATTGTTGTATCTAAATGGCTTCTTGCAAGCTTTTAAGATCCCAGTCACTACTCACTAAAGTAGGATGTAGAACAATGTTTTGTGTAGTATGTTATGCCAATTGAGCTTGATATCCATTGCGACTATGGTCCCAAGCCCACAGGTTCAACTACTCATTCCCTCTGGGTAGCTGGCTGTGCCCAAGAAGTGACTACAAACTTGTCCCTTGTCAGCTCTACTAGAACATACCAATACAGTTGTAGAAACATTGTCTGACAATCCTATACATGGTCTTGGGTACACTACCCCCTGCATAGACATACCTAATAGTTCAACCTGTTCACCCACCTATCCACCCATATACCCATGTTTGCCTTCACTGACAACGCAGTACTGTATGTGGAAAAGGGTTCATCTTTGTTGTCTGTACCTCCCATGTACCTCTCTATGTCATTCACATTTGGTACATTGCCCTTCTCTTCACCCAAGTCAGTACTTGTCTCTACCTATCTAAGAGTGTTTCCTCCCCTCTCCTCCCACCCCTGGTAACCAACAAAGAAAACTTCCTTCCATACATAAACCTTTCTTTGACTTTTTACAATAACAGACTAACACAATATTTGTCCTTCTGTGATTGGCTTATTTCACTCAGCATAATGTCCTCCAAGTTCATCCATGTTATGCAGTGTTTTGCAGATTCTATGTTATTCTTTAGGGTTGCATAGTATTCTATTGTGGTTATCTATTCTTCTGTTGATGGGTGCCTAGGATGTTTCCATCTTTAGGCTATTATAAATAGTTCTGTGATGAACATGGGTGTGCATGTGTCCATTCTTGTCCTGGCTCTCACTTCTTTAGGATATATACCTAGTAATGGAATGGCTGGGTTAAATGGTATTTCTAATTCCAACTTTTTAAGGAATTGCCATATTGCTTTCCACAGTGGTTGTACCATTTGACAGTCCCACCAGCAGTGTATGAGAGTCCCAATCTCTCCACATCCTTGCCAGAATTTGTTATTTTCTGTCTTGTTGAACTTTGCTACTAGTGCTAGTGCTGGAGCCAGATGGTATCTCATTATTATTTTAATTTGCATCTCTCTAATGGCTAATGATCATGAGCATTTCTTCATATGTTTGTTGTCTGCCTGAATATCCTCTTTGGTGAAGTGTCTCTTCATGTCTTCTGCCCATTTTTAATTGGATTCTTTTTCTTTGTGTTGTTGAGGTGTTGGAATTTTCTATAAATTCTAGAGATAAGTCCCTTGGATAACACAAATTTTGAGTTACATTCAGCTTAAAGGCATGTTTCATTTTTAGATATTACCAAGTCTAAACCTTCCTGAAGTAAATCTTTAAACACTCATCCAACTTAAAGTTTTCCTGCACCAACTTGGGTCTGAGTTGGGGATTAGAGATCTGAAGTGAAAAAGTTAGGAGCATACATTTTTTGTCCTGCATCTATAGGCTTTTTCATTCTTTCTCTTCATTATCCACCCCAAAGTCAGGGGAAGTTGTAGAAGGGTGATGGTACAAAAGAAAAAAACAATGTCTTTCTTTCAGTTTGGGGTGACTTAGAGTCAATTCTGACTTATTGTGATACCATGTGACAGAGTAGACCTTTTCCATAGGATTTTCTGGGCTATAATCTTCATGGAAATAGATAACCAGGTATTTTATTCCAGAGCCACTGTTGTTGTTATGTGTCGTTGAGTCAGACCCAACTCATAGCAACCCCTCCTTGGGTTTCCGAGGTGGTATCACTATGGAAATAGATTGCCCAACCTTCCACAGAAGTAGATTGCCCAACCTTCCTTCCAAGGAGTGGCTAGTGGGTTTGAACCACCAGCCTTCTGGTTAGCAGTCAAGTGCCTTAGACACTATGCTACCAGAGCTCCTCCAGAGCCACGAAGTCACTAGGTAGGGTCAAGCTGCCAACTTTTCAGTTAGCAGTCAAACATTTAACCATTCCACCACCAGGGCTCCTTCTGTCTTTCAGTATACTCTAGTAATCTATCTGTTGGTGTCCCCTTTTATGGCAAGCTTCCAAATGCCAGTAGACAAAGGGGATTCACTTTCTGGCTTATTTCTTGAAACTTCACTTTTGATACTGAGAAGGAAATTTCCAGCTTCTTACTGTAGAATTCTCTGTGGGCTGGCATCCATCAAAAATTATTTGAACCCTACCTTCTGAGGAACCCATATGGCATAAGAGAGCTCAGACATCCTTGTTCCACGAAACAGTTGTTGTTGCGTTGTTATGTGCCATCGAGTCAGACTTAATCATAGAGACCCCCCCCCTTTGGGTTTCCGAGGTGGTATCACTATGGAAGGAGATTGCCAATCTTCCTGCCAAAGAGTGGCTGGTGGCTTTGAACCGCCAGTCTTCTGGTTAGCAGTCAAGTGCCTTAGGTACTATGCTATATAAGTGAAATCTTTCTCCATTACTGTCCTCTGTCCTTGCCGTACAAGTCAGCTTAGCTATCCTCTGCCTTCCCCACTCTCCAGGCCAGAGTCAGAGATCAGAGTCCATGTTGAAATATGCCACTTGGTACATATGTCATGTTCTCTCAAATATCCAATAGTCAGCTGTGGAGTGAGATACTAGTGTTTTCTTTTGGGCACTCTTAATATGTAGGGCAGTTCTCTTGGCAGGCTTCTCACTTATCTGGGTGTAGAGGATAGTACCTCAACAAAGCCACAACTTTTTACTATAACAAAACCCTTTGATGAATCAGCCCTTTATATAAAATAACTAGTATGCAGGGATCATTTGCTAGGCTCATTTTGCTATCTTTTAGTAGTCCCACATAGATGTGTCTAACTTTTCATTAGAATGTGAAAAGTACTAATTACCCAGTTTTTCTCATTCTTTGGGCTTCAGCTGAAATTCTGAAGTAATAAGACTAATCTCATTTAACATTCTGCTATACTTTTGTTATAAGAGTTCACAGTCTTTTCAGTATACCATGTGATTTACTAAAATTCACCTTAGGTAGATCTACTCATAATCTTTAAATTTTCAACTGTATTTTAGAAGTTCAATATGATTCCTGTACACACACATATCATAATATTGCAGAATTATTATCTACTTCTGTTTCTTTTATGAGCATGATGTATATGCTTTCTGCTACAAATATGGGTGCTCTGTAGGTGTGGTGCTTAATACATTTGACTTCCAACCAGAAGGAAGACATTTGACTTCCACTCATCAGAAGGAAGATTGGGCAATATACTTCTGTATAATATTGAATTGAAGCTACAGATTGTCAAAATATGAGTATTTTCCAAACCCAATAATATTTCTATGGAAATAGTTGCAAGCAAACATTAAAGGCTTTACCACTTTATTTTGGTTTCTTTCCAGCATGGTCACTGATTGGCCAGTCTAAGGCATTCTGCGAAGAAGAGATAACTGAGAATAGGTGTGTATCTTATTATTGGCTTTAGTATTAAAGAGCTGCATGAGCTTGGCATGTATGTTAACCTCTTCTCCACTTAGGGATCCTATAATTAAAGATTTTTACTAAGTAATCTTTATAGCCACAAAAGGTTAACCACGCACATAGTTCTTAGACAAACCATTTCAATGAAGCACTGAAATCCTTCTAAATAAAGCCAGAGCCATTGAAGCTGCTGACTGGAAAATAACCCCTGACTGATAATATGTCTGGACAAGCCATTATCCAGGATGAGTTGCTTTGATTTCAGTAAAGTGAAGTGCTAATCTAAGCAGTTAGGTCTCCAGAGTTTTCAGAGACTAAAGATAATGCATACCAACAAAACAAACACATTTACAGAGCATGCTGTGTGTGAAGCTGCAAATAAAGAGTATGTGTGGGTGTGTGTGAGTATCCACAAATTAATCAACAATATTCTGACAAAGTTTTCACAAGTTATAGAACTATATTTATAGAAAGATATGTCTCAAATTATGGACGAACATCTATTTGTTTCAAGATAAAGATAAAATTTCAAGGGTAGACACATTAGGATCTGCAAGATATGGCCTCTGTTTAACTTTTTAGCCTTGTCTCTTGCCTTGTCCTTACTCATATGCTATCCTCTGGTCACACTCATCTTCTTGGTCTTGCTTAGAAATACCAGGATGTTTCAAGCCTGTGGAGCTTTTCACAAGTTGCCCTTTTATCTACTCTTCTAGTTATCTATATGACTGTGTAATGGAAATCATACCAAAAGTTCATAGGGGTTCTGGGAGTTGACTGAGTTTAGCTAGGATTCTTGCTCAGTGGGTTCTCTCATGTAGTTGCAGTTAGATGGTGAAACTGGAATCATCCAAGACTTGTTACATCACATGTATGACACATGAAGAATTGTTCATGATCATTAGCCATTAGAGAGATGCAAATCAAAATAACAGTGAGATAATATCTCACCCCAGCAGTTATAGCAAAGTTCAACAAAACAAAATGTAACAAATGCTGGTGAGGATGTGGTAAGATTGGGACTCTCATACACTGCTGGTGGAACTGTAAAATGATCCAACTACTTGTGGAAAGCAGTATGGTGATTGCTTAAAAAGTTGGAATTAGAAATACCATTTGATTCCACAATCCCATTACTAGGCATATATCCTAAAGAAGTGAGAGCCAGGACACAACAGATATATGCACACCCATATTCGTCACAGCACTATTTACAATAGCAAAGCGATGGAAACAAATGCCCATCAGCAGAAGAATGGATAAAAAAAACTGTGGTACAAATACACAGTAGAATAATATATAACACTAAAGAACAAAGTAGAATCTGCAAAACACTGCATAACGTGGATGAACTTGGAGTACATTATGCTGAGTAAAATAAGTCAATCACAGAGGAACAAATATTTTATTAGTTCACTACTGTAAAAAGTCAAGGAAGGGTTTATATGTGGAAGGTAACTTTCTTTGTTGGTTTCCAGGGATGGGATGGGAAGGGAGAGAACACTGTTTATTAGGTAGAGACCAGTATTGATTTGGGTGAAGGGAAGGGCAATGTACCGAAAGTGAGTGATCAACATGGTGGCATTGAGGAAGAGGAAGACATACATAGGCACGTGGGAGGTACAGACAGCAAAGATACACCCTTTTGTATGTACAGTACTGCATTGTCAGTGACAGTAAACATTGATCTACAGGTGGATAGAGGAGTGGACAGGTTGCATGATCAGGTATGTCAAGGCAGGGGGGAGTGTGCCCATGGGCATATATAGGGTTGGCAGACGATTATTCTATAAGAGGATTTGTATGTGCTGTAAGAATTTCTCAGAGTATAGTAGAGCTGACAAGAGACAAGGTTCTGGTGGCTTCTTGACCACAGTCAGCTACCCTGAGGGAGTGAGTAGTTGGATGTGTGGGCTTGGGACCCTGATATCAAGCTGTATTGGCCTAATATACTACATAAAACATTGGTTTATATCCTACTTTGGTGAGTAGTGACTGGGCTCTTAAAAGCTTGCCAGTGGCCATCTAGATGCAGCAATGTGTCTCTCCTGAGCCAGTGCAAAGAAGAATGAAGAAAACCAAAGATGCATGGAAACAAGTAATCCAAGGAACTAGTAGATCATGTAATCCTCACTTTATATGACCATGAGACCAGAAGAACTAGATGGTGCCCAGCTACCACTGTCAACCACTTAGAGGGGAATTGGTGCAGGAGATCCTAGATGGAGTGGGAAAACTATATGGAAAAAAACTCAAACTTGTTAAAAAAAAGATCAGGTTTACTGATCTGATAGAACCTTGTGAGACTCCTGAGACTATGGTCCCTTGTTACCCTTCAGATCTGGAGTTGAATTCACTCCTGTGCCTTCCAGCCAAATGATAGATAGGCATATGGGCTGAGCATTTACATCAGTCAGACACACTCATTGGAATGATCAATTGATCAATCATGGGAGAACAGATGGGCAGTATTTGCACAGGGAGATAGCTTGGGAAGCAGGAGTGTATGGAAAAGAAGGACACAGGGAAAAAAGGTAACTAGAGGGAGAAAGTGGGAAGAAAGTTGTTACATTGTGGGGAATTTCAGTCAATGTCATGAGACAAAATGTGTATGAACTGCTATATGGCAAATAAATCTGCTCTGTAAACTATCACCCAAATCACAATAAAACTTAAAAAAGAAAATAATAATAATAATAAATCACATGTTTGATGCCTGGGCTTGAAAGACTCAAACTGGTGGTGTCTGGAACAACTGGAGTTCCTTGTGCATCTCTTTGTGTGATCTCTTGACATGGTCTCTCCAGCATGGAGACTTCAGGGGGATCAGACTTCTTACATAGTGCTACGCAACTGCCGTCCATTCAGATCCAACTCCTAGTGACCCCTCCTTGGGTTTTTGAAGTAGTATCACTATGATACTTTAATATGTTATGAGGGCTCATAACAACAACAACAATGCCTGGGGGGAAAAAAAAAAACTATTCTTTGAATAAATAGTGAATTGAATGAAATAATGCATAGTTAATATGGGAGTATTTGGGAAGTTTATTTTAAAACATTTAAATTAAAACATTTACATTAAAACATTTGTTTATTATAAACCATGTTTACTTTTTTAATTATGTTAGCATTTCTTCCAATGCTAAGAAGTTTGGCTTCGTGAAAAATTATTTCATAAACATTTGTGAAAAGTTTATGATTTGCTTTTTACTTTGACTACAATGAATAAAAAATGGCTGAAAATCTTAAAATTACTTATTGTTTGAATTACAGACATTGAAGGCATAGTGTCACAAGCCCAGATTAAATCTTCATGCCCATAGTTTTGAGACACTTCAGAATTAGGGTATAGTTTAGAATATATTTATCTTTCCTTCAGTTCTTTGTTGTTATGTGCCCTCAAGTTGGCCCAGACTCATAGCAACCCCTCCTTGGGTTTCCAATACAGTATCACTATGGAAATAGATTGCCCAACCTTCCTTCCAAGGAGTGGTTGGTGGGTTTGAACCACCAGCCTTCTGGTTAGCAGTCAAGTGCTACACCACCAGAGCTCCCTTCAATTCTTTAGTCTACTTTAATCTTATAGCTCTTCCAGTGCTGATTATCACAAGAGCCATCAAAGGTACATAAAAAAACCCAATAAAATAATAGAAGAAGGAACATTTCCAAGATGAATTTAAGAAGTGATGGATTTGAAACTGTTAATTTGCAACTATTAATTTCCTGGCAATTGTATAATTAATAATAACCAGAAATTAAGCAATGCACTTCTATTTGCTTTAGATTTGTATGTTTGTCTTTTGGATACATGCTGGTCATTGTAATTGACAGTGTTAATCTTTGTCATCTTCATTTCCTCTTCTATACAAAAACAAGTTAAAAAAGATGCATCTTCCACATGAATTAGTGGAACAAGATTATTTATATTTAATTTTTACAAGAGCCAGTCTTTTATACTTCCTAAGCATTTTATATCATTATTAGCACTTTGGTTATTGAGACATTTTAAAAAATTGAATAGTTTACTGGCATATGTTGGCACTATGAGATCTTCTGCACCCACAATTGCAATAGTGAGGGAAATGGGTACTTATTCTTTTATAG
This sequence comes from Orycteropus afer afer, assembly GCF_000298275.1. Classification (NCBI taxonomy): domain Eukaryota; kingdom Metazoa; phylum Chordata; class Mammalia; order Tubulidentata; family Orycteropodidae; genus Orycteropus; species Orycteropus afer. The sequence continues at coordinate 2,615,303 of NW_006921789.1, forward strand.
TAGAAGAATAGTAGGGGTCACAATTGGCTCTGAGTCATGGGTAGTGTTTTCATTAAATATCAACCTGTAATCATTACTCACTGTACACTTTAGCAAGACAGCTGATGAGGAAAGACAGCAGCAGCAGGGATATTGCTATCAACAGGCAGAGCACGCACAGGCTCAAGAGTGTAATTTGGTTCGACTAGTACTTGGAGACACTTACTGTCACATTCTGCCACCCTACAACTAAAAAGAGTTTAGGGGATAAAAACTATTGTTTAGGGAAAACGTGTGGTTGTCTGATGGCACACACTTCAAATTCTGTTCAAATAAAATTTAAGACAAGTGAGAGCTTTCACCCCTTCTATCGTGCCTTAGATAAAATTTAGGACACTGAATCCCACAGTTTCATAATGTTTCCTAGGCAATGCAAGCAATAATATCCTTCATTCAAGTTAAGAGACATTAAGTGAGGGATATTGTGTATGTGTGTATATATGCATGTATGTATAAATATACATATATGTATACACACACACACACACACACACATACACACACACACATATAAAGGAGCTCTGGCAGCACTGTGGTGAAGGGATTGGACTACGAACCAAAGGTAGGCTGTTTGAACTCAC
>NW_006921789.1:2616227-2621159 GCF_000298275.1 Orycteropus afer afer
TTATATGCTGTCAAGTTGGACCCGACTCATAGCAACCCTTCCTTGGGTTTCTGAGGCAGTATCACTACAGAAGTAGATTGTCCAACCTTCCTTCCAAGGAGTGGCTGGTGGGTTTGAACCACCAGCCTTCTGGTTAGCAGTCAAGTGCCTTAGGCACTATGCTACCAGAGCTACATATGTTTATACTTTAATTTTTCTGGTGTAGAAATAGCAACAACTATGATCACACACACTACTAATATGTGTGTTTGTCATACTATGGTGGCTTGCATGTTGCTGTGAGGCTGGAGGCTATGCCACCACTACTTCAATTACCAGCAAGGTCACCTGTGGTGGGCAGGTTTTAGTGGAGCTTCCAGATTAAGACAGATGGGGAAGAAGGAAGGGGCCAACGACTTCTGACAAAATTAGCCACTGAAAACCTTATGAATAGCAGTGAAGCACTGTCTGATATATTATTGCAAAATGTTATGAATAGCCCTGAAACATGCCGTCTGTTATAGTGCTGGAAGAGGAGCTCCTCAAGTTGGAAGGCACTCAAAATTCAACTGGGGAGGATCTGCATTCTCAAAGCAGAATCGACCTTAATGATGTGGATAGCTTTCAGGACTTTCATTTGTTGATGAGGCACAACCGAAAATGGGAAGAAACAGCTGCAAACATTCATTAATGATTGGAACATGGAATGCACAAAGTATGAATCTAGGAAAACTAGAAGTTGTCAAAAATGAAATGGAACACACAAATATCAATGTCTGAAGCATCAGTATGCTGAATGGATTGATATTGGCCATTTTGAATCACACAATCATGTGGTCTACTATGCTGGGCATGACAAATTGAGGAAGAATGGCATCACATTTGTTTAGGTTACCTAATGCTGCTCTAACAAAAAATATACCACAAGTGGGTGGTCTCAACAAACAGGTGTTTATTCTCTTGCAGTTTTGGAAGCTAGAAGTCAGAGTTCAAACTACCAGCTCTAGGGACTGGGTGAAAGCCCTTCAACCTTGGGCTTCTGCTTCTTGCTCCTGGCCCATTGGAGCTAGAGGTGTCTCTTCACTCAGGCATTTGTTGGCTTCTGAGGCTAACAAGCCCAAGGTCAACAAATAAAATGGCACAGTCCCAATATTACCAAACAACATGGTGGGCCACTAGTTCAAGTCCAGAGACTGTCTCAAGATTGTCAGGAAACATGGCAGGATGCTGAATGAAGACTAGGCTACATACAGTGTCCAAGCATTCCAAAAAGCTGGAGAGATCTTTCTCAAAGATTCTTCTTATATACTGAAAGCAGACCACATCCCTTAGGCAGCTACTCAGCTTCTCACAGTAGATTCCACCAAGGAGTTCATTATTAATCTCACCATGGGGAATAACTACATCCAGCTGCTCAGTCACACAAAACCAGGCCCAGCTCAGTTGACATATAACCTTAACTACCATAACATTTGGGAGCTCTGGTAGCATAGTGGCTAAGGCACTTGACTACTAACCAGAAGGTTGGTGGTTCAAACCCACCAGCCACTCCTCGGAAGGAAGATGGGGCAATCTACTTTCGTAGTGATACTGCCTCGGAAACCCAAGGAGGACTCGCTATGAGTCGGGTCTGACTCAACGGCACACAACAACAACACCATAACATTCATCTTTCAAAAGTATGTTTCAAGATCTATCCTGAAGTACAATGCTGTCAGTGATAGGATAATATCTTATGCCTGCAAGGAAGACTATTTAATACTACTATCATTCAAATTTATGCACCAGCTTCAAAAGCCAAAGATGAGGAAATGAAGATATTTACCAACTTCTACAGTCTGAAATTGACCAAACATGCAATCAAGATGTATTGATAATTATTGGTGATTGGAATATGAAAGTTGGAAACAAAGAAGAAGCATCAATGGTTGGAAAATATGGCCTTGGTGATAGAATGATGCTGGAGGTTGCATGATAGAATTGTATAAAATCAACAACTTATTCATTACAAATACCTTTTTTCAACAACATAAACTGGAGCTAGACATGTAGACCTTGCCAGATGGAACACACAGGAATACAAATGATTACATCTGTGGAAAGAGATAATGGAGAAGCTTAATATCTTCACTCAGAACAAAGCCAGGAGTTCACTGTGGAATAGTCCATCAATTGCTCATACATAGGCTCAAGTAGAAACTGAAGAAAATTAAAACAAGTCCAAAAAATCCAAAATATGACCTTGATTATATTCCATCTGAATTTAGAGACCCTCTGAAGAATAGATTTAATGCATTGAACACGACTGAATAGAGATCAGATGAGTTGTGTGATGAAATCAAGGACATCATACCTGAAGAAAGCAAAAGGTCATCAAAAAGATAGGAAAGGAAGAAAAAATGAAAGTGGATGTCAGAAGAGACTCTGAAACTTTCTCTTGAATGTAGAATAACTAAAGTAAATGAAACAAATGATGAAGTGAAAGAGCTGACTAGAAGATATCAAACGATAGCTTGAGAAGACAAAGTAAAGTATTATAATGAAATATACAAAGACCTAGAGTTAAAAGACCAAAAATGAAGAACATAGTTGGCATTTCTCAAGTTGAAAGAACTGGGGGAAAAAAATCAAGTTTTAAGTTACAATATTGAAAAATTCTAAGAGCAAATGATTGAAAGATTCAGGAAGCATCAAAAAACAGAAGGAATACACAAAGTAGTTGCACCAAAAAAAAAAAAAATGGTAAACATTCAATCATTTCAGGAAGTAGCATATGATCAAGAACTGATGGTATTGAAGGAAGAAGCACAAGCTACACTGAAGGCATTGGTGGGAAAACAAGTCTCCAGGAATTGATGGAATACTCATTGAGATGTTTCAACAAATGGATGAAACACAAGAAATTTGGAAGACAGCCACCTGGCCAGCTGAGTGGGAGAGGTCCATATTTGTGCAAATTCCAAAGAAAGGTGATCCAACAGAATGCAGAAGTTACAGAACAATATAATTAATATAACACAGTAACATTTTGCAGAAGATAATTCAAAAACTATTGCAGCAGTACATTGATAAAGAACTACCAGAAATTCAAGCCATATTCAGAAGACATGGAACAAAGAATATCATTGCTAATATAGGATGATCTTGGCTGAAAGCAAAGAATACCAGAAAGATGTATACCTGTTTTTTATTGATTATACAAAGCTATTCAACTGTGTGGATCATGACAAATTATGGATAACATTGGAAAGAAAGGGATTTTTAGAACACTTAATTATGCTCATGAGGAACCTGTAAATAGATCAAGAGGCTGTTGTTTGAACACAAGGGAATACTACATGGTTTAAAATCAGGAAGGGTATGCATCAACCTTGTATCCTTTCACTATACTTATTCAAGTTGTACACTGAGCAAATAATCTGAGAAGCTGTACTATATGAAAAAGAATGTGGCATCAGGATTGGAGGAAGACTCATTAACAACCTACAATATACAGATGACACAACCTGGCTTGCAGAAAGTGAAGAGAATTTCAGGCCACTGATGAAAATCAAAGACTACAGTGTGGACTTTAGTGAGTTACAACTCAACAGAAAGAAAATGCAAATTCTCACAACTGGACCAGTAAGAAACATCATGATCAATGGAGAAACAATTGTAGTTGTCCAAGAGTTCATATTACTGAGATTCACAATCAACACCAATGGAAGCTGCAGTCAGGAAATCAGAAGTCATATTACATTGATCAAATGTGTTTCAAAAAACTTCTTCAAAGTGTTAAGAAGCAAAGATGTCACTTTGAAGACTAATATGTGCCTGACTAAGCCATGGTATTTTCAATCGTCTCATATGCATGTGAAAGCTGGACAAAAAAAAGTGAAAAAAAAAAAGTTAGTTGATGTCTTTGAATTGTGGTTTTGGTAAAGAATACTGAAAATATCATGGACTGCCAGAAGAACAAACAAATCTGTCCCAGAAGAAGTGCAGGCCAAATGGTCCTTGGAAGTGAGAATGGCCAGTCTTGATTTCGCCTACTTTGTTCATGTTGTCAGAAGGGCCCATTCCCTGGAGAAGGATGCCATGCTTGGTAAAGCAGAGGGTCAGTGACAAAGGGGAAGACGTTCAATGAGATGGATTGATACAGTGGCTGCAACTATGGACTCAAGTATGGTGAGGATTATGAGGATGGCAGAGGACTGGGTTTCATTCTGTTGTACATAGGGTTGCTATGAGTTGGAGCTGACTTGAAAGTACCTAACAGCAATATGATGTTCATACAGATTAATTTTTAGATATTTTAATTCTAAATCCTTTGTTTCATTATGTTTGATACATTTATAAAATAAAAAATCCATTTATCCAGGTACATGAGCATTTTGTGTTAGCACATATGCATGACTTATGAGCAGTCATCCCCTTCACAAACTCTATCTGCCACGCTCATCATCTCAAGTTTTCTCCAAATAAAAATACAGATCAATTTGAACAGTGAACATACATGGCAAACATCTTTAAGACAAGCCTCTTCATCTCTGATTCTAGCCAATTTACTATCCCCAAACATAACAACAATAACAATTACTATTATCCACAGGGATCCAGGTGAGGAGAGGGAACTCAGGTATGCCCAAAGCAGCAGAGTGGGAGAATGGGAGAAAGGAGATTAAAAGACCAGGAACCGGACAAAGGAGGAGTCAGCTGCAGGGACCCAGGTAAGGGTGGTATGAAAGGTTTCCAACAGGGAGAAAAACCTGTCTGTCGGATTGTCCTACCATGGTAACATGTTGATGTGAGTTTTGAGGCTGAGCCACTGGTGTTTCAAATCCAGTGGGATGCACATGGTGCACAGGTATCAGCCCAACTTACAGACTGAGACAGACTAGGAAGAAGGAAGAGGCCATCCACTTCTCAAAGAATTGGCCAGGGAAAACCTTATGAATAGCAAAGAAATAC
>NW_006921789.1:2623424-2634984 GCF_000298275.1 Orycteropus afer afer
CTGCAGTATGGATTATGTCTCAATATAAAGAAAACAAAAATCCTCACAACTGGACCAATGAGCAGCATCACAATAAATGGAGAGAAGGTTGAGGTTGTCAAAGAATTAACATTGCTTTGTTCTACAATCGATGCCAATGGGAGCAGCAGTCAGGACATTAGACAATGTGTAGCACTTGGAAGGTCAACCACGAAGGAACTGTTTCAAGTGCTGTGGAGCAAGGATGTCTCCTGAGGACTAGGGTGAGGCTGACACAAGCCATGATATTTCCAATCGCCTTGTATGCATGTGCGAACTGGACAATGAATAAGGAAGACTGAAGAAGAGTTGATGCTTTTGAGTTGTGGTGCTGGTGAAGAATGCTGAAAGTACCATAGACTGCTAAAAGAACTAACAGATCTGTCCTGGAGGAAGGCACACCTAAAATGCTCCTTGTAAGTGAGACTAGGCAGACTTCGCCTCACCTATTTTGATCATGTTGTAAGAAGGGATCATTCCCTGGAGAAGGATGTCATGCTTGGTAGGGTGGAGGGTCGACGAAAGAGGGGGAGGCCTTCAGGGAGATGGACTGACACAGTGGCTGCAATGATGGGCTCAAGTATAGCAGGGATTGTGGGGCTGGTGCAGGATCAGGTAGTGTTTAGTTCTGTTGTGCATGGGGTTGCTATGAGTCAGAAATGACTCGATGGCACCTAACAACAACATACATATATAGAAATTTTGCAGTTTACTCTGGTTGTATTATTTCCAAAGGAACGTCTAGCACCTGTAAAAACTTTCCACTTCTTCAAATTGAAACTTGATATTTGTTTGTAATAATCTATGGTTTAAACTATGAGGAAAATGTCAGGTAAGAATTCTGTGAGTTCCCAAAAGTTCTGGAATAGAAGCTATGAGAAAAAGAATAAAATAATAGATAAAGTAGATTTGATGTATTCATACTCATTTAAGTAATTTTAGAGGATTCCATAAACTTAGTTTTGGGAGAATACTCTCTTTTACTTTAAGTTTTTACCATTACATTGACTGCCTATGGATTCAGGTAATCAGTGCTTGCACACAATTCTGGTCAGTGAGTGCTTTCTCTCACTTGGTAAATGGGAAAAAAAGAACAGAAAAGTAGGCAGAAATTAGTTTCAAAATAGGAGTAATAATTTGGAAAATGACCAACAGCAAACATATAATGTCTCCTTACACTGTCTAATATTGTCCACCACAAGTTCCTTTTTCCTACTTATTGCTTGTTTTTAATTTGACTTCTACCTTTTCATTCTGCTCTTAGTGACTCTGTGATTCTCTTTTGTTTCTTCCTTTCCTAACCCCCCTTTTAAAATTGTGAGATATAGCATATATGCAGAAGTGTAATAAAACTTAATGTAGGACATGTTTGTACCTATTACACTTTGTTATACTTAGTCACTTATTTTTCTTTCCCACTAAAACTGGGCCTGGATGGTGCTTACATAGTATTCATACTATTAAAAAATAATTCATATATATATATATATAATATTTATGTAATATATTAAAAATAATATAATATTATTTAAAAATAATATAAACACCATGTAAGTACCATCCAGGCCCATTTTAGTAGGAATGAAAAATAAGCAAGTGACTAAGTGTAAGAAAGGGTTATAGGTACAAACATGTATGCACATATGAAGTGGAGACAAAAAAACAGGGCATGATCTATCATCCTATTTGTGAAAAGGAGGGAAGGGACAGGGATGGCTTCATACATGAAAATGGAACTGAATCTAAATAGACCAGTGATGACTGCCCAATGGGCAACAAAATCTTCCAGTATTCTACGCAAGGGATCTGCAGGAACAAACCGCAGAGTTGTGAAAAATCCTGGCACATTTTGAGATCCTACATGGGATTATGAGATGTAGGGAAAGAGGAGGGCCTCAGCACGTTAAATTTTCACTGCAATCTCAGTTCGAAAGTGTGAGTAGGGCAGCCTGGAAGGAGAGTCACTGGGTGGAAGATTGGGTAGTGTGATAGTTAACGTTGCGTGTCAACTTAGCTGGGCCTGGTTGAGTGGCTGGGCAGCTGGTGGTAGTTGTTACTCATAATGAGACTGGCAATCAGCTCCATGGTGGAATCTACCACAAGCAGCTGAGTAGCTGCTTTAGGGTTGTGGCCTGCTTCTCGTATGTAAAGAGAAGCTGAGATTGGTCTCTAGCCTTTTGGCACACTTGAACCCTGCCTGTAACCAAGTCATTGTTCAACAGCCTTCCATGCCCTGCTGATCTTGGGACTTCATCTGGACTTGAAGTAGTGGCCTGACATATTATTTAGTAACATTGGGACTGTGTCTTTTCACTTGTCAACCTTGGATCTGTCAGCCTCAGCAGCCAGCAGTTGTCTGAGTGAAGAAAATCTCCTGCTTCAGCGGGCTGGGAACAGGAGGAAGAGCTGAAGCCCAATGCCGAGGGGCTTTCACCCAGCCCCTAGACCCTGGCACTATGAACTCGGACTTAATGTCTCCAAAATTGTAAGAGAATAAACGCCTGTTTGTTAAAGCCATCCCATTTGTGGTATATTCCTGTCAGAGTGGCACTAGGTAACCAAAACAGGTAGTCTAGAGAAAGAAGAAAGGTCTGGATTAGGAAACATGGAAACACTGCACAAATTCAAAAAAGGAAATTATAGAAAGTAGTTTAAAGACCTGGCTGTAATGGAAGGAAGGTTGTTAGTGATATCACCAGGTATGGTAGGGAATTCAGTAAAACTGCTCTGTGATATGGATTTGAAAATAATGGAATTTGTGATTGGCTGCCATATTCCTCCCAGTTCCAGTTCTAAGACAAGAAAAATTCCAAGCTTTTATTCTTTGCAAGGTGGAATACAGGACAGGGTGTTGTTGAAAAATGAATGAGTTAGCACCTTTCTCACTTAACAGAGCTGTATTCAATATAGTTGACTGTCCTTACTTTTTGTGACTTTTGCAATTTTATGAAACTGATTGTTTTCGTAAATCTTGCAATAATGTGACCTTATATTTAGCAGACACATTTTTTGGTATCACACGTATAGTGTTTTGGTGGCATTCCATTGTAGAGGTAGGCAATCAGGACAAAGATGTGGAATTGAGCTTTAGACACTGAGTGTGAAGAATTTATCAGGCATTCAGGTGAAACTCATGAATAGGTAGATGAACATCTGAGTATCAGAGCTTGCTGGGCTGGAAATACAGATTTGGTGGACATCAGCATATATTGGTACTTAAAATGATCACTGTTTGTAATTATAGGTCAGTCATCAGACACAGTGCATAGAATGAGAGGATCAATGGGCCAAGGACAGAATCCTGCGGGAAACTGACATTAAAGACTGGACAGAGAAAAGTAATCAACAGAGTAAATAGAGTGCTCAGAAATATTTCAAGGGATCAAATGAGCACAGAATCATGGAAGCTGAAAGAATAAGGAGTTGCTTTGAGAAGGAACAAATGAAGTAATAATAATAATAATTGCATTTGATAATTAGGAAGAATTTGTGGCCTTTGTTAGTGTTGTTTCAGTAGAGTTCTGCCAGTGGAAGGTAGAATGTAGTGAATTGAGATATAAACGAAAGTAACAAAATGAGTCTGAGTATCTTCTTTCAGGATATTTGAAGAAGTGGAGGGTAGACTTGGATGGTGGCTATTCATGTAGATCGGCTCAGGAAGCTTTAAAATAGAAGCAACTTGAGTCTGTTTACAGTGGCTTAAACAAGTCAATTTATAGGTTTTTCTTCTGAAAAGAGGAAAATTGAACTACATGACCTCCAAATGTCCTTACTAATATAAACCTAAGTTTATCTGTCTTTATTTTGATAAACACAACTAAAAGTATAGAGAGATGTTTATATAGTAAATAGCTATACTATTTAATTTGAATACCCATACCATACTGCAGACACTTGGTGGCAGGAGACTTAAACTATAGCTTCAGGTTTGGGGTAGAAAGTTTTATTTCAAAAGTATTTATGACCTTCCTACTTTGTGTCAAACACTGTGCTAGGTGTTTGTTGTGTGGCAGAAAAATGTGTTAAGTGGTTTTAGGGAGCTTGCAAAATAGTGAAAGAATGGAATATACATTTTTCAAATGTTGAAACTATAAAACCAAAGACATGAAGAAACAATAAACTTGCCAGGATTGAGCACAGCAACATAGATAGGCTTTGTTCCCAGGCTATTTGTTAATTGCCAGAAACATTTGCTGTTAATTGGCCAGGATATTTTCCAGTTCAGTTCATGTGATGTGCTGTTAGTTCCCTCTTGTCTACTAAATCTGTTGCCACCATAGCCTGGAGAGATTCTAAAAGTACTATAGAGGACTACAGGAATGTTACCTCCCTGCAGAGGGAATTGGTTTGGGCATGAACCCATGAGCAGTTTAGTGTCATTCAGTTTATGTATTGTGTTATCCTTGAGCTAACTAAACTCTGCCATCAGAACCAGAGTTGTGGCTTGGCGGCTGGGGATTGGAGGTTGAGGCGTAGTAGTATTCTATTAAACTTAGCATCAGCTCCTCAGAACATGTACAAACCAAATGAATTTTCAACATTTCTTTCCATCATCATTGTCATGTTCTCTCTCTGTCTCTCTCTCTTTCCCTCCTTTGCTGCCTTCATTTCTTCTTTATTTATTAATCTAAACTACAAATATTTATCCCCAATTTATTGGTTTCTGTGTTAGATGAGAAGGCTGCCAAGATAAAAAGTATAGTTTATTTTCTCACAGAGCTCATAGTCTTACGGAAAATAAATAAATAAACAGTAAGAACACAATTTGATAGCTGTTCAAATGGTATTGTGCAGTAAAGAGAAAGAGAAGTGATCCCTCTAGAGAGGAGGAGAGGAAAGGGATAACCAGGGATGACATTCTGGATCAGGTCTTCAAACATAGTTCTGCGTACCTGAATTTGTGTGCATTTGCTTTCTGGAAAGAAGCTATTGCATGTGCAGAAGGCCTGAGACAAAAAGAGGAGAGTTTGTTGGAGGCCTGAGCATTCCATCTACGCTGCAAATAATGGAGGAGAAGTTGAGGCTTAACCCTACATTAGCCAATTACATGTCAAACTGGAGTATATCCCTCCTCTCCTATCTTATCAAATCTTTCTGTTATTCAAATGATAGAATGGTAAAGAAACAAAATCCCTACTCCACATTCACACATAGTCTCAAGAATCTTATCTGATTGCTCTGCTCAAGAGAAAAAGGAGAGGGATTTTATTTTTTAACTAGAAAACAAGACTATGCACCTTAATCTATTGTTATAAGGCTATTGATAAAAACAGTGCAGGGTCATTAGGGGTAGTGTCAGGGTTTAGAAGGGCTGTAGGGTAAAAAGAAGGAAGGCAGAGATGGGTCAAATCTTGAGGTGTCTAGTCTGCCACTGTAAAGACAATGGAACTTATCCTGAAGGTGATGGGAGCCACTGAAGACATTCAAGGAGAAGAAAAACACTACAAAATTTATATTTTATCATGGACATGATTAATGATCAAGCCAAACCAAACTCACTGCTGTGGAGTCAATTCCAATTCAAAGCTACCCTTCTTTGGGTTTAGTAATTACAAGCTTTGGAGTCAGACAGATCTGTATAGGTACCCTAGTTTAGTCCCTTCACATTTTCTTTATCTGCAGCAGATGTCTTTGGTGCTCTGAATCATTTCCCTTTGGATTACCTTGGATTTAGTTGCAGCTGCCGTGAGCATTTCCATGAGAGTTCAGGCACATCTTGCCCTGGTGGTGGTCCAATTCAAGTGTGTGTTGTGTATCATTCCACTTTCTGTTCCAGGGCTTAAGGAGCCTTTTCATTAATGAAAAATTTTCCCAAGGGCAAGGCACTTACAATGGTGACAGGAGCTGTAGATAAATGTCCCAATTCTTATCCTTGGATGAACAGTTCTTGGATGCATTCTGTTCATTTCTCATATATTCTAGCCCCTGTTGCCTATGGTGGTAACCCAGATAGTACACCTTATATTGTTTTTTGTCCTCCATTCCTTTACTTTCACTTTTGGGATTATCTTCCAGCAGAGAACTGTAGCCATGGAAGAGGCTTACCAGATAGGAGCTACAGAGTAAAAATCAGCCACTTCTAACCAAATATGTAGAGAGAGGAGCTGGTGGCACAGTGCTTAAAGCATTTGACTGCTAGCCAGAAGTCTGGCAATTCAAACCCACCAGCCAATCCGTGGGAGGAAGACGAGGCAATCTGCTTATGTAAAGATTTACTGCCTTGGAAACCCTATGGGGTTTACGATGAGTCAGAATCAATTCAATGGTAGTTGGTTTTTGGAACTATATATAGTGGTTAAGGCATTTGGCTGCTAACAAAAAGGTTGGTGGTTTGAAACTATCAGCTGCTCCATGGAAGAAAAAAAAGATGAGGCAGTCTGCTTCCATAAAGATTTATAGCCTTGGAAACCCAATGGGGGCAGCTATCCATCACAATTGACTCAATTGTAGTGAGGTTTTTTTTTTTTTCTTTTTTTTTTATGGATCTCAAAGCCTGCACACAACATCAGGATTGAAGGAAGACACATTAACAATCTGTGATATGCAGATGACATAATCTTGTTTGCTGAAAGTGAAAAGGGCTCTAAGAACTTACTGATAAAGATCAAAGACTGAAGCCTTCAGTATGGATTACAACTCAACAAAAAGAAAACAAAAATCCTCACAACTGGATCAATAAGCAACATCATTATAAATGGTGAAAGATTGAAGTCGTCAGGGATTTCATTTTACTTAGAACCACAATCAACACCCATACAATCAGCAGTCTAGAAATCAGAGGCCATATTGCACCGGTCTTATTGCAAATCTGCCACATGTTGTTGTTGTTGTTATGTGCCATCCAGTAGGACCCAATTCATAGCGACCCCTCCTTGGATTTCTGAGGCAATATCACTATGGAAGTAGATTGCCCAACCTTCCTTCCAAGGAGTGGCTGGTGGGTTTGAACCACCAGCCTTCTGGTTAGCAGTAAAGTGCCTTAGGCACTACACTCTCTTTAAAGTGTTAAAGAGCTAAAATGCCACTTTGAAGACTAAAGTGCACCTGACCCAAGCCTAGATATTTTCAATCACCTCATATGCATGTGAAAGCTGGACAATGAATAAGGAAGACTGAAGAACAATTGATGCCTTTGAATTGTGGTGTTAGTGACGAATACTGAAAATATCATGGACTGCCAGAAGAGTGAACAAATCTGTGTTGAAAAAAGTACAGCCAGAATGCTCCTTAGGAGTCGAGAATGGCTAGACTTTGTCACATACTTTGGACATATTATCAGAAGGGATTAGTTCCTGCAAAATGATATCATGCTTGATAAAATTGAAGGTCAGCAAAAATGGGGAAGATCCTTAGCAAGATGAGTTGACACTGTTGCTGCAAAGATGAGCTCAAGCATAGCAAAGATTGTGAGAATTTCACGGGATCAGGCAGTGTGTCACTCTATTGTTCACGATGAATCAGAGCCCACTCAATGGCACCTAAAAACAACAACAACAACCCATAGCTCAATAGGGAGGGAGGCCAGGCGATAAATACCTTAATCTCACTCATCAACACCACTTTATGTTTTACTGGTGCCTCTCATTGATCAAGCCCAACCAGAAATCAGGGGACAAGAATCCCCATCAATGGAGTTTTTGTAGGTCAGTGTCTTGGTGGAGGAGCTGGGGAAGTGTGCTAATTGATTCTCTAGGGGTACTTGACAATTAGTGTACACCAATATGCACAAGTCGTTCCCTCCTTAAAAAAATATCTTTCGAGACTCTATATACTTCTATTATTCTATCACTCCCTTCCCAGAAAAGCTTCTTGAATGCACCTACTGTTACTATCTCTTGATTTCACCTCTTTTTCACTGTCAAATTCCATCTGGCTTCCACTCCCCTCACTCATTTGAAACTTGTTGCTGTTAGGTGCTGTCGAGTCGGCTCTGACTCATAATGACCCTATGTAAAACAGTCATGCACCATCATCACAATCCTTGCTATACCTGAGCTCATAATTGCAGTCATTGTGGTCACTGTGATGATCTATTTCATTGAGGGTCTTCCCCTTTTTTTGCTGACCCTCCACTTTACCAAGCATGATATCCTTTTCCAGGGAATGGTCCCTTCTTACAACATGAACAAAGTAGGTGAGATGAAATCTAGCCATTCCTGCTTCTAAGAGCATTCCGGCTGCACTTCCTCCAGGACAGATTTGTTTGTTCTGGCAGTTCATGGTACTTTCAGTATTATACTCCAACACTACAACTCAAAAGCATCAACTCTTCTTTGGTCTTCCTTATTCATTGTCCAGCTTTCACATGCATATGAAGCAATTAAAAGTACCATGGCTTGTGTCAGGCACATCTTGTTCTTCATCACTTTTAAGGGTTTTTTTGTAGCAGATTTTCCCATTGCAATACATCCTCTGATTTCTTGACTTCTGCTTCCATGGTGTTGATTGTGGATCCAAGTAATATGGAATCTTGGACAACTTCAATCTTTTCTCCATTTATCGTGATGCTGCTTATTGGTCCAGTTAAGAGGATTTTCATTTACTTTATGTTGAGGTATAATCTGTATGGAAGACTTACATACATAATCTTCAACAGTAAGTGCTTCAAGTCATCTTCACTTTCAGCAAACAAGGTTGTGTCATCTGCATATCACAGGTTGTTAATGATCTTCCTCCAATCTTGATACCGTGTTCTTCTACATATAATCCAGCTTCTCGGATTATTTCCCCAGCATACAGATTGAATAAGTATGATGAAAGGATATGATCCTGACACATACCGTTCTTGATTTCAATTCATGTAGTATTCCCGTGTTTTTTCTAATGACAGCCTCCTGTTCTATGTACACGTTCCTCATGAGCACAAATAAATGTTCTGGAATGCATACTCTTCTAAATGTTAGCCATAGTTATGATCTACACACTCAAGTGCTTTTTCATAGTCAACAAAACACAAGTAAATATTTTTCTGGTATTCTTTGCTTTCAGCCACAATCCATCTGACATCAGCAATAATATCCCTTGTTCCATAGCTTCTTCTGAATTCAGCTTGAATTTCTGGAAGTTCCCTGTCAATATAGTGCTGCAACTGTTTTTGGATTATCTTCAGCAAAATTGTACTTATGTATGATATTGATATGGTTTGATAATTTCCACATTCTGGTGGATCACCTTTCTTTGGAATGAGTGTAAATATGGATCTCTTCCAGTCAGTTGGCCAATTTTCTTGGAATAGTTGAATAAATGCCTCCAGGGCAGCATCCATTTACTGAAACATCTCAATAGATATCCTGTCAATCCCTGGGGCCTTGTTTTTTGTGCCAATTTCTTGAGTGTAATTTTGACTTCTTCCTTTAATACCACTGATTCTTGATCATATTCCACCTCCTGAAATAGATGAACACTGACCAATTCTTTTCTGTACTGTGACTCCTTGTATTCCTTCCATCCTCTTTTGATGCTTTCTGCATCATTCAATATTTTACCCATTGAATCTTTCAACACTGCAACTCAAAGCTTTAATTTTTTTCTTCAATTCTTTCAGCTAGAGAAATGGTGAGTGTGTTCTTCCCCTTTGGTTGCTAACTCCAGGTCTTTGCACATTTCATTATTATAATTGATTTTGTCAATTATATGACTATGTCAAGCTACTCTTTGAAATATTCTGTTCAGTTCTCTTATTTTGTCATTTCTTCCATTTGCTTTAGCTACTCTCCATTCAAGAACAATTTTCAGAGTCTCTTCTGACATCCATTTTGGTCTTGTTTTCCTTTCCTGTCTTTTTCATGACCTTTTGTTTTCTTCATGGATGATTTTATTGATGTCATCCCACAATTCCACTCATTTTCAGTCACTGGTGTTCAATGTGTCAAATCTATTCTTCAGATGGTCTCTAAATTCAGGTGGAACATAATCATGGTCATATGTTGGCTATTGTGGATTTGCTTTAATTGTCTTCAGCTTTGACTTGAACTTGCCTAGGAGCAGTTGATGATCAGTTTCACAGTCAGTGCCTGGCCTTGTTTTGGATGAAGATATTGCGCTTCTCCATTGCCTCTTTCGACAAATGTACTCAATTTGATTCCTGTGTATTCCATCTGGTGAGGTTTATGTGTATAGCCATCATTTATGTTTCTGAGAAAAGGTATTTGCAATGAGTAAGTTGATGGTCTTGCAAAATTCTATCATGTAATCTTTGGCATCATTTCTATCATAAGGCCATATTTTCCAACCAATGATTCTTCTTTGTTTCCTACTTTTGTATTCCTTCACCATTAATAATCAATACATGTTGATTGCATGTTTGGTTAATTTCAGACTGCAGATGTTGGTAAAAATCTTCAATTTCCTTGTCTTTGGCTTTAGTGTTTGTGATAGTTGGAGCTGTGTGTCAACTTGGCTGGACCCCAGTTCTGTGTGGTTGTTCCCATGATGGGATCAGATGACTGTGTTCTGAGTGGCCAATCTGCTCAATGGGAGTTTCCCTAGGGGTGTGGCCTGCTTCCAGGATATCCAGGGACATCTTGGGAAGAGACACATTCTTTTGTGGATTGGGACCCTGGTGTGCTGACTACAAACTTCCGTGAGTGAGCAGCCCACCACTCAGCCTGGAGATCTTGGATTTGTCTTTTGTTGGAGTCAACAACCAGTGTACTGCCCACCAGCCTTGAATTTCTCAGCCCCCTGAGGTTGCGGAAGCTAAGGCTGCCTCCAGCCCGACATTTCCTCCAGGGACTTTGGACTTGCCAGATTGTATATGTTTGTGAGCCATTTTCCTAAGATAAATTCCCCCCCCATCTCTCTCTCTCTCTCTCTCTCTCTATATATATATATATATAAAAGCTTTGCTGGATTTTCTTTCTCTAGAGAACCCAGTCTCTAGAACCATTTGGTACTGGGAGTGGGATCTAGAGAGACAAAATCATAAGGATGGACTTCCTAGATTGGTTCTCCAGTTTGATTAATTTTGATGACACTAGCGACTTGGCATCTGCTAGTAAAGAGAGCCCTACTAATCTGTGGTGTGAGGTGGCAAAATTAATACACTAAATAGCACCACCAATAGATCAAGTACTTGTGAAAAGTGATGCTCTGGGTCATCGGATATTTGATACTTTTCTGCAATTTTGTCAGAATGAGGAGTATAAGGAAGTTGGTTGATTGGTCCTACTTACACTGGATAAATTGGTGAAAGAGTGACATAGGCTCAAAGCTGCTGAGTCTTGGCGTAAGCACCACATAAACAACCACAGTGCTTCCAACTATGCTCTGAAAGAAAGCCTTATAGCTTCTACTACCAGGGCTGACATAGCTGAAACCCAAATCCAGAGTCTTATTGTAAGAGTGGCTGAATTAAAATGCCAGCTCAATTGCCAACCCAGAACGGTGTCTGCCATTAAAGTGAGGGCATTGATTGGAAAAAGATGGGATCCTGTAACCTGGAATGGGGACATATGGACAGATGATCAGGAAGATCAGGATATGGAGCCTGTAAATTCTGTTGAATCCCTCCCATCTGAACAGATTACTGTAAAACCATTAT
>NW_006921789.1:2642504-2650517 GCF_000298275.1 Orycteropus afer afer
ACCAGTGTACTGCCTGCCAGCCTTGAATTTCTCAGCCCCCTGCGGTTGCAGAAGCTAAGGCTGCCTCCAGCCCGATGTTTCCTCCAGGGACTTTGGACTTACTGTCTTCTATACGTTTGTGAGCCATTTTCTTATGATAAATTTCTCTCTGTCTCTCTGTCTTTCTGTCTCTCTCTCTCTCTCTCTCTCTCTCTATATATATATATATAAGCTTTGCTGGTTTTTGTTTCTCTAGAGAACCCAGTCTAGCACAGTGTTGGTGCATAAATTTGAATATTATAGGTATTAACTGGTCTTCTTGTAGATGTATGGATATTTTCATATCACTGAAAGCTTTGTACTTCAAGGTAGATTTTGAAACAATCTTTACGATGATGACTGCCACACCATTCCTCTTCAATTTCTCATTCCCTTTATAGTAGATCATATGGTTGTCTGATTCAAAATGGTCAAAACCAGTCCATTTGCAGCTGTTTCTTCCCATTTTGAGTTATGCATCCCCAAACTCACTGCCATCAAGTCCATTCCGATTCTTCTTGACCTCTTCTTGGGTTTCCACGATGCTATCACTATGGAAGTAGATTGCCCAATCTTCCTTCTAAGGAGTGGCTGGTGGGTTTGAACTGCCAGCTTCTGGTTAGTAATCAAATGCCTTAGAAACTATGTCATCAGAGCTCTTCATCAGCACATGGAGGTCTCAAAATCTTTACTCTATCCATGTCATTAAGGTCAACTACTTTTGAGGAGGCTGCTCCCAGTCATATTTTGAGTGCCTTTGGATTTGAGGGCCTCATCTTCCTGCACTATGTCAGACAATGTTTCTGGGCTATTTATAAAGTTTTCCAGTAATATATCAGACAGTGTTTCATTGCTATTTATAAGGTTTTCACTGGGAAATTCTTTGGAATGTAGATGGCCACTTCTTTTTTCCAAGTCTGTCTCAGTCTAGAGCTCCACTGAAACCTGCCTAGTATGGATTACCCTGCGGGTATTTGAAATGCCAGTGGCATAGTGTCCAGCTTCACAGCAACATATAATCCACCACAGTACAATAAAATGACAGATGAGTGGTGGTCATTTGAAAGTTTTTCCCAAAGTTCTCACTAAATTCCTACTTGCCAGATCCAACATTCTTAATCTTTATTTGAGCAGTTTTCAACATTCAATTATAATAATGAACACATTTGTTTTGAAAAATTTTCCTCTTTTGTTCCCAGTGACAGTCTTTCCTATTCATTCCCTTTGTTTTTTGACTTATACTTATCAGCTTCTTTCTTGGATCTTCCAAAGCTCCCAACCCTTAAATTTGATACTCCACCATGGAATTCCTAATCTTGATCCCCTGTTTCTGCACAGATATCAATTACAAATGCCTATACGGGATCAAATATATCACACAAAAGAGTAAGATGGTTTAGTTATAAGGAAAACTAAATAAACAGTGCAAGGTTGAATAGCAACTGCTAATCAGTTTAAATATAGGACAGCTAGTGTGGCCTGTGGCAGGTTGAAGAGGGCATACCCTATTCTAAAAGCATAAAGTTGCTCAGACCTTTTGACTGTTGCCATTCCGAATGGGAAGCTTCCCCACTGCCACTCCTATTTAGTTGATTCTAATTCTAGAGCTCTTTAAGACAAATTTGTTGTTGTTGTTTTTATGTGCTGTAGAGTCGGACCCCTGACTCATAGCATCCCTTCCTTGGGTTTCTGAGGCGGTATCACTGCAGCAGTAGATTGCCCAACATTAGTCATGTCAAATCATCTCCTTTTTAAAAAAAAAAAAAAAAAAAAATTAGAATGGCAAATTCTCATGTGCAGGTCAAGTCATCAAGAGCAGGTTAATTTGATATGTATGTAATACATTTTAGAAATTTTTTTATTAAAAATTTTAATATAAGTTGGATCTTAATGGGAAAAATGTTTAGCAATATGAAAATCTACCACCCTAGTCCTGATTCACTGAGGAGTCAAAATAGTTGCTATTTTATTGAGGGGGGAGGAAGAAAACACGTATGTAATGGGATAAAATAATAAAACTTATATTAACACATTTAAATTTTACATTTTAATATACTTTGAATATACATTATACAAAGGCCACTTTATAATAATTCTGATTCATAGTGACCCCCATTAGGTTTACAAGGCTGTAAATCTTTATGGAATTAGATTGACTCATCTTCCTCCTGTGGAGAAGCTGGTGGGTTAGAACCTCTAGCCTCCTGGTTAGTAGCCTAATGCCTTACCCCCTATGCCCCCAGAGCTATTTAATAGAAAAATAGATATGCATATATGACATATATATATAAAAAAGTAAAAACAAGACGTTTTATTACAGTGTGCTGATCAAATACCTACACTGTTGTTAGCTGCTGCCAAGTAAGCTAAAACACACTTTATATATAGTTAATATACTATGTATCATATAAATTTTGTATTCATTTATCTACATTATTAAAAATTCTTATTGGCTATACAGCTCCTCACAGATGATGAATTCATGCTGTAATATTTATTCTGATTTTCACAGTGATATCCTGCCTACATCATTGGGGAAGTAATTACTGTTTTCTCTAGGAACTTACACAGGTGACCTCATCTTTTGTTATTCAACCTTCACTCATGAAGTGCAAGAGAGAACAGGACTATTATATTATTAGATAAGCATACCTGTCCCCTGGCTAGTTCAAAAGGACATTGTAAGAATTAATGAGATTTTATCATTGAAATACCTTTAAATACTGAAAAAATTCAAACTGTGTAAGTGGTTATGACTTTAAAATGATCAGCAAAGGTGTCTTTCAGGAGTTTGATTGTATTTCATTCAAAAATTATTAAATCAATAAATTAGCTTTATAATGTCATTTTTATTAAACTCACAAAGTAGAGTCTTGAATTAATTTAACTTTTTTGAGAGAGACGTTTTCTATAAGGCAGGATTGGTTCAGTTGCAGGCCTGAAAACCCAGCTCAAAGGAACACAATGATTAAATGAAGTTGATTGGTTCAGATAATTGAAAAGCCTTGGTCGCATAGTTTTAGGCATCGTTAGGTGCGTGTTCTCAAAGGACAGCATAAATAAATGGTCACTCTTTTCTCAGTTCTTAAATAAATGGTCACTCTCTCTTTTCTCAGTTCTTATTTCCTCTATGTCACTACCATTCTTAGGCAGGCTCTTCTATGTAAGAGCAAATTTGTAGATAGCTGCTTTAGATATTTTTAAACCCATATTGAAACCCATGAGGAAGAAGAGAACTTCTTTCCTAAAAGCTTTATAAAAGTCCCAGACTATTAATAAGCCAGCTTAGGTGATGTGCCTCCACTGTGGTCAAATTGTTAGCCAAGACCGGGTCACCAGTGTACCCTGCAGTCAGAGAGTAGTTTCAGTATTGTCTGATCCATAAACCAAGTGGAAAAGACTGAATTCCCAAAGGAAAATGAAGTGCTTTTATCAGAGAACAAAACAAAACAAAAATTGCTGAGTCAATTTGGTTCATAGTGATGCAGTAGGACAATGTAGAACTGCCCCATAGGGTTTCCAAGGCCTTAACTATTTGTAAAAGCAGACTGCCACAGCTTTCTGCTATGGAGCAGCTGGTGGATTTGAATTGCTAACATTTTGGTTAGCAACCAAGCTCTTAACCACTGTGCCACCAGTGCTCTGATTCTACCAGAGGACAAGGGTAAAATATACTATTATTGTTAGGTGCTTTCATCCAGTCAACTTCTTCTCCTAGTGACCTTACATATATCTGAAGGAAACTGCCTGATCCTGTGTTATCATCATGAATATTGGTATGTTTGGGTCCATTGTTTTGGCTAATGTGTCAGTCCGTCCTGATGAGAGTTTCCCTTGTTCTCACTGACCCCTTACCAAACATGATGTCCTTTTCTAGCAATTGGTCTTTCCTGTTAATATGTTCCAAGTAAGCAAACTGAAGTCTTACCATCCTGGCTTCTAAGGAACATTCTGGTTGTATTTCTTTTAAGACTGATTTGCTCATTCTTCTGGTAGTCCGTGGCATACTCAATAATCTTCATCAATATTTTTCATTTGGGTAAAATGATGCTAGACAGGCAAAAACAGAAAATGGCCATTTTTCCTTTTTTTTTTGATTCACCAGTGTGAAACATCTAAGTCAGAGTCCAAGAAGAGAAATTCTATCTCAAAACCCAGTTTTGTTATTAATACATCTTGAATATTCATAAAATACTTACCAGTTTGTGTTAAATGTGCTGCCACTATAAATTACCGCCTGGGCTTAGCAAACACTACTTGTCAAAATCTTATTGACTCTGTTTCAGAGAGTCACTGCCACACTTTTCCTCAGTGAGATCACAAATGTATATTTCCTGAGCAGGATATTGGGACCCATAGTCAGTCACCTAATGAATATCTAAGGCAAAATTGGATGACCCTGGTGTGTTGGACACACTATTAATTAGTAAGTTGTGAGATTTCAGAGAGTAAGTGACAAGTTAGAGCTCCAATAGAGGAAAACTAGAAGACCGATCAACTGATTTTATCTATGGAACAGACTCTCCTTAAATAAATAATTAAAAAAGGAATTTAGAGCCTCAAGGGGAAAATTAAAGATTGTGTAGGATGGTAGAAAAAGTACCAAGGGCAAAGAAAGTCAAATTACAACAGATGTACTTGTTGGTGGGTCATTTGAATTTTGCTAGCGGGGTAACCCCAGCAGGAGGGGTATATTCACATCATTTAGCAGAGGCCACAGCAGGGATAAGGAGTTCTAATCACTTATTAGAATCACAAAGTCATTAAAGTAGGCATGGGCATGTGGGAACTATTTATAGAAATATTCAATGAAATGCTTGTGTGACTACAAGAAATAATGGAAAGTAGATGCTGCTTATGGAAGCATTAAGAGAAAAAAGATTGATTTATTTTGGCTGAATAGATGGAACTATGAGATTCTCTTTGGAGAGGAAAAAAATTGTTCTGAGAATGAAGTCTTATGCTGGCAGCTTTAGTGCACAATCCTGGACCATTGACTCCAATTAAGTTCTTATGCCTCTTTGGTAATAGTGATTAAAATATTAATCTACCTTATAATGTTAATTGCAACATACAGACTTGGAAAAAATTCTTATAATAACTTCTGATAGGGGAGTGTGGAACTATCTAGGGCTCTAGTCTTGCTACCAATTATTCCTTAATGTTTTTTTGTTTTTAACCTAGTCAATAACAGATTGTCATACTGACCTAGTGCTGCTATAACAGAAATACCTAAGTGGATGGTTTTAATAAACAAAATGTATTCTCTCCCAGTTTAGCAAGCCAGAGTCCAAATTCAGGGTGCAAGCTCTAAAGAAAGATGATCTCTTTCTGTTGGCTCTAAAAGAAGATCCCTGTCTCCTTTCAACATCTGTGGGCTTGATATCTCTTGAGGATTTCCATGTACATTGGTATCAATCTTGTCCTGAGTCTAGGAGGCTCTCAGCACAGGGAACCCAGGTCCAAATAAGGAGCCTCATTCCCTCTTCTTCTTTCTTAGTAGTTGTGAGGTCCATCTCCCCTCTGCTTGCTTCTCTCTTCTTTTATCTCTTAAAGATAAAAGGTGTGATTCAAGTAAGGGTGTGATCTGTGTAAGGGTGTAACTTAAGTAAGGGTGGGACTTGATTAAGGGTAGGAAGTCTGTGACTCAATAATCACCCTGTACTAATCCTACATCATTAATATATAGAGGCTAGGATGTACAAAACATTACAAAATGAAGAATAATTATATCAGATTAGAAAATGGAGGACACCCATGCGGTACTGGGAATCATGACCTAGCCAGGTTGACTCATATTTTTAGGGACATGATTCAATCCATGACACAAATCTCGGTGACTCTATACATTCAAATCGGTTATGTAAAATCTCTTTGTTCATAACACCAATGATATTGAAATAGGACCAAACACGGGTCCCTGCCTGGTGCACAGTCAGGCCAAAACAGTTTACACACTGAATGATTAAGAGGAGAGAAAATTATTTATTGCAAAGTTGCAATGAAAGGAGGCAGGGGTCCGTCCGTACCCAGATCTGACTCTCTGAATCTCCATCGAATTACAGTTTTTGTAGGTTTCAGAAGAGAGGGTTATACATATTCATAAAAATTTCAGGAATTTGGGCATGAGATGGTTAACAATTGGCTGAAATTTCTTTCCCCTTGGTTTAAAGGGACAGCAGTGTTTTGATCCAGTGCCCTTGTGTACCGGATGAGTCACACCAGCTTCCTGTCATGAGCTGATTGGGGCTTAGACAGAGGGGAAAGTGTTAGTTTCCAGTAACTTTATTCCTCTCTGTCCTACTGCACATGTAGGTGGGCCAGAGTCAATTTCCAAGTTGTTTTCTAAGACACATTAACGCATTTATCACCTCTGTCTATGGAAATAGTAGGAAAGAATTTTTTTTTTCTTTTTTCCATTCAGTTCTTAAAGAACTGAGCTTATTGTGTTTACTCATCTACCTCCAACCAGAGCCCTATGTGTTTACTCATCTGTCTTAACCAGGGTAGGAAAATAGTTGAAGGTAATTAAATTTACTTATTTACTTCCATCCAGGGTCCTATCTGTTCTAATTATCTGTTTTAACCAGGATGGGGTCCTATCTGTTCTAATTATCTGTTTTAACCAGGGTGGAGGAAATAGTTTTGACTTTACTCTGTTTCAGTATGGGCTTCCAATTTCATTCATATACATGATGCAGGGAGATTGAAGTATACATAGGAGCAGCTCTGTTCATACAACATCTATCACTCTAGGCCAGACTTACTTTTGTTCAACAAATACAAAGTAGGTATGTATTCATTTTCTATTGATGCGTTACAGAGTACTACAAATTTCACAGTTTTGACACCCATTTATTAGTTCCCAGTTCTGGAGATCAGAAGTGCTGACATGGAATGGCTCTGCTCAGAGTCCTTTCAGATTTACATCGAGGTGTTGGCCAGCCACATTCTCATTTGAGGGGTTTGGAGGAAGATTCTGCTTCCAAGTTCATTCAGATGGTTGACAGAATTCAATTTCTTGAGATTGTAGGAAAGAGATGCCTATTTCTTTACTGGTTATCAACTGCCATCCACTCTTAGCTTTGAAAATCTGCCTGCATTCTTTGCCTAATGGCCTCCTTCATCTTCACAATCAGTGATGAGAATTTACCTGTGTGAATGATTTCTCATGCTTTGAATCTCTCACTTCAGAAAGCATCTACTCCTCTGTAGGAACTCATGTGATTAGATCACACTCACACAGGGTAATCTTTCTTTTTTTAAGTTAATGATTCCTCCCACATAATATAATCTAGTCATGTGAGTAAAATTCATCATATTCATAGTCTTAGGGATTATACTCACCATTTTTCTGTCAGTTTGTTATACTATGGTGGCTTGCATGTCTCTGGGGTGCTGGAAGATTTGCTACTGGTATTTCAAATGCCAGAAGGGTCACCCATAGTGGGCAGGTTTCAGTGGAGCTAAGACAGACTAGAAAGAAGGTCCTGTTGTTTTCCTTCTAAAGAAATTGGCCAATGGAAATCTTATGAATGAAAATGGAAATTATCTGATTGTATTAGACTGGGTTCTCTAGAGAAACACAAAAACCAGCAAAGTGTATATATATATTTATAGAGAGAGAGAGAAAGAGAGAGAGAAATTTATCTTAGAAAAATGGGTCACAAGCATATAGAAGCCAGCAAGTCCAAGTCTCTGGAGGAAACGGGCTGGTGGCAGACTTAGCTTCCGTAAGCTCAGGGGGCCAAGAAATTCGAGGCTGGCAGGCAGTACAGTGGTTGTTGACTCCAACAAAAGACGAATCCAAGATCTCCAGGACGAACGGTGGGCTGCTCACTCACGGAAGTTTGTAGTCAGCACACCAGGGTTCCAATCCCTCAAAGAATGTGTCTCTTCCCAGGATGTCCCTGGATATCTTGGAAGCAGGCCACACCCCTAGGGAAACTCCCCTTGGGCAGACTGGCCACTCAGAACACAGTCATCTGATCCCGT
>NW_006921789.1:2656624-2662026 GCF_000298275.1 Orycteropus afer afer
TTAGGAAAATGGCTCACAAGCATATAGAAGCCGGCAAGTCCAAGTATCTGGAGGAAATGGGCTGGCGGCAGCCTTAGCTTCCGTAAGCGCAGGGGGCTGAGAAATTCAATGCTGGCAGGCAGTACATTGGTTGCTGACTCCAACAAAAGACGAATCCAAGATCTCCAGGCTGAGCAGTGGGCTGCTCAGTCACGGAAGTTTGTAGTCTGCACACCAAGGTTCCAATCCCTCAAAGAATGTGTCTCTTCCCAGGATGTCCCTGGATATCTTGGAAGCAGGCCACACCTGTAGGGAAATTCCCCTTGGGTAGACTGGCCACTCAGAACACAGTCATCTGATCCCATCATGGGAACAACCACACAGAACTGGGGTCCAGCCAAGTTGACACACAGTTTCAACTCTCACACTGATATAGTGCCAGAAGATGAGCCCCTCAGGTTGGAAGACCCTAAAATGTATAATGACAGGGGAAGAACTTCTTCCTCAAAGTAGAGTTGATTTTAATGATGTGGACTGAATAAAGGTTTCAAGACTTTCATTTGCTGATGTGGCATGACTCAAAATCAGAAGAAAGAGCTATAAACATCCATTAAAAATTAGAAAATGGAGAATACGAATATAGAATTTGAAGTCATCAAAAATGAAATGGAGTACATAAAGATTGATGTCCTACACATTAATGAGCTGAAATGGACTGATTCTGGACATTTTGAATCAGACAATCAGATGGCCTACTATGTTGAGAATGACTAATTGAAGAAGAATGGTGTCACGTTCACCATCAAAATGAACATTTTAAAAAGCATCCTGAAGTACAACTCTGTCAGTGATGGGATAAATATCCATATGCCTACAAGGAAAACGAATAAATACGACTACTATTCAAATTTATACACCAACCACTAATGCAAAAGATGAAGAAATTGAAGAGTTTTACCAACTTCTGCAGTCTGAAATTGATCAAATATGTAATCAAGATGCATTGATGATTGTAGGTTATTGGAATGCAAAAGTTGGAAGTAAGGAAGAAGAATCAGTAGTTGGAAAATATGGCCTTGGTGATAGAAACAACTCTGGAGATCACATGACAGAACTTCATAAGACCACCAACTTCACTGGAAATATCTTTTTTCAACAATACAAACAGTGACTATACACATGGACTTTGCCAGATGAAATACTCTGGAATCAAATTGACTACATCTATGGGAAGAGACAATGGAGAAACTAAGTATTATCAGAAAAAGACCAGAGGCTGACTGTAGAAGAGATCATCAATTGCTCATATACAATTTCAAGATGAAGCTGAAGAAAATTAAAACAGTCCATGACAGGCATAGTATGATCTTGAGTATATCCCACCTGAATTTAGAGAATATCTAAAGAATTGATTTGACACTTTGAGCAATAATGACCAAAGACCAGATAAGTTGTGGGATGACATCAAGGATGTCATACCTGAAGAAAGCAAAAGATCATTTAAAAGACAAGAAAGGAAGAAAAGACCAAAATGGGTGTCAGAAATTATTTTCCAACTTGCTCTTGAACACTTAAAATAGCTAAAGTGAAAGAAGAAATGATGAAGTAAAAAAACTGAGCAGAAGATTTCAGAGGGCAGCTCGAGAAGACAAAGTAAAGTATTCTAATGAAATGTGCAAAGACCTGGAGTTAGGAAACCAAAAGGGAAGAACATGCTAGGCATTTCTCAAGCTGAATGAACTGAAAAACAAATTCAAGCCTCAAGTTGCAATATTGAAGGGTTCTACAGGCAAGATAATGAATGGCACAGGAAGCATCAAGGAAAGATGGAAGATGGAAGAAATACAGAGTCCTATACCAAAAAGAAATTGTCCATGATCAACCACTTCAGGAGGTAACATATGATCAAGAACTGATGATATTGAAGGAAAAAATCCAAACTACACAGAAGGTATTGGCGAGATACAAGGCTTGCCATTGGCAAGTTACAAGGCTCCAGGAATCGACAGAATACCAATTGAGATATCTCAACAAAGAGATGCAACTGGCTGTCCTCACTCATGTATACTAAGAAATTTTGAAGAAGACTGTTTGGCCAACCAGATGGAAGAGATCCATATTTGTGGTCATTCTAAAGAAAGGTGATCCAGTGGAATGTGAAAATTATTGAACAATATCAGTAATATAACATGCAAGTAAAATTTTGCTAAGGATAACATAGTAGCAGTATACTGACAGTATATTGCAGAAATTCAAACCAGATTCAGAAGAGGAAGTGAAATGAAGGATATCATTGCTGATGTTGGTTCTTGGGTGAAAGTAGAGAATACCAGAAAGATGTTTGTTCTTTTTAGATGGCACCAAGTTGAGTCTGACTCACAATGATTCTATGAACAACAGAAGGAAATACTGCCTGGTCCTGCACCATAACCACAATGGTTGACATTTTTGAGCTCATAATTGAAGCCACCATGTCAATCTCAGTGAGGGTCTCATTGTGGATCTTACTCTTTTTTACTGACTCTCTAGTTTATGGCTTGAAGATTAAGATGCGCCTAACCCAAGCCATAGTATTTTCAATCTCCTCATATGCATGTGGGATCTGGACAATGAATAAGGAAGACTGGAGAAAAGTTGATGCTTTTGAGTTGTGGTGCTGGCAAAGAATGCTGAAAGTACCATGGACTGCTAAAAGAACTAACAAATCTGTCCTGGAGGAAGTACAGCAAGAATTGCTCCTTGGAAGTGAGAATGGCCAGACTTTGTACCACCTACTTGCATCATGTTGTCAGAAAGGACAATTCTCTGGAGAAGGATGTCATGCTTAGTAAAGTGGAGGGTCAACAAAAGTGGAGAAGGCCCTCAACAAGATGGATTGACATGACGGCTGCAGCAATGGGCTCAGGTATAGTAGGGATTGTGAAGCTGGCACTGGACCAGGCAAAGTTTCATTCTGTTGTAAATAAGTTTGCTATGATCAGAGATAACTTGATGGCACATAGCAACAAGAACAACTAGTTTACCAAGTGTGATGTCCTTCTTCAAGGGTGGTCTCTCCTGTTAACATGTTCAAAGCATGTGAGATGAAATCTTGCCTTTCTCACCTTTAAGGAGTCTTCTGGCCATATTTCTTCCAAGACAAATTTCTGCATTCTTTGCAAGTCCACAATACATTCAATATTCTTACCAACACTATAATTCAAAGACATCAATTCCTCTTCATTCTTCCTTATTTATCATCCAGGTTTTGTATGGGCATGTAATGCAATTGAAAATAACATGACTTGGGGCAGGTGCACCTTAGTCTTCAAAGTTACATATTCTCTTTTTAACACTTTAAAGAGGTCTTTTGCGGCAGTTTTCCCTGCAATATATGGTCTGATTTCTTGGCTGCTGCTTCTATGGGCATTGATTGTGGATCCAAGTAACATGAAATTCTTGAAAACTTCAATATTTTCTCCATTTATCTGATGTTACTGGTTCAGTTTCAAGGATCTTGGTTTTCTTTATATAAGTGCTTCAAGTGCTTTTCCCTTTCAGCAAGAAAAGTTGTGTCATCTGCATATCAAAGGTTGTTAATGAGTCTTCCTCCAGTCTTCCCGTCATGTTCTTCATATGGTCCAGTTCCTCCAATTTGCTCAACATACAGATTGACTATGTATGATGAAAGTATATAACTCTGACTCGCACCTTTCCTGATTTTAAACCACACAGTTATCTGCTTGTTCTGTTTGAACAATGTCTCTTGGTCTATGTATAGGTTCCACATGAGCACAACTAAGTGTTCCAGAAAACTTATTCTTCACACTGTTATCCATAATTTGTTGTGATCCACACAATATAATGCCATCGCATAATCAATACAACAGAAGGAAACATCTTCTTGGTGTTCTCTGCTTTCAGCCAAGATCCGTCTGACATTAGCAACAATATCCCTTGTTCCATCTGTCCTTCTGAATCCTGCTTGAATTTCTTAAAGTTCCCCGTTGATATAATGCTGTAAGTGTTTACTTGTATTTTATTAACAATGCCAAGGCATATGATTGTTTGGATCATAACAAATTATGGATAATGTTGCAAAGATGACAATTGCAAAACTTAATGGTGCTCACACGGAACCTGCAAATAGACCAAGAGATAGTTGTTTTAACAGAACAAACGGATATTGAATAATTTAAAATCAAGAAAGTTGTGTGTGAGGGTTGTATCTTTCACCATATTTATTCAATCTCCATGTTGCACAAATAATACGATAAACTGGACTATATGAAGAATGCACCATCAGGATGAAGGAAGACTCATTAAAAATCTTTGATATGCAGATGATACAACTTTCGTTGCTGATAGCAAAGGCACATGAAGCACTTACTGATAAAGATCAAAGATTATAGCCTTTAGTATGGATGTCTCCCCATAAACGGAACAAAAATCCTTACAACTGGATTAATAAGCAATACCATGATAAACAGAGAAAATATTAAAAATGAAATGGATTTCATTTTATTTTGTTCCACAAGCAACACCCATGCAAACAGTAATCAAGAAATCATACAATGTAGTGCATTGAGCAAATCTGCTGCAAAAGACCTCTTCAAAATCTTAAAAAGCTAAGATGTCACTTTAAGGAATAAGGTGTTCCTGATATGGTATTTTCAGTTGCCTCGTATGCATGCGACAGCTGGACCAAAGAATAATTGTTGCCTTTGGATCATGGTGTTTGCATGGTGTTTCCTTGGACTGCCAGAAGACCAGCTAATCTGTATTAGAAGAAGTGCAGCCAGAATGCTCCTTGGAAAAAAAAAAAAAGGATGGTGATACCTCATTTCATATGCTTATGATATGTTATTGGGAGGGACTAGTCCTTGGAGAAGGACATTATGCTTGGCAAAGTAGGTCAGTGTAATAGAAGACCCTCAAAGAGATGGATTTTCATAGTGGTTGCAACAATGATCTCAAACATGGTAATGGTTGTGATAATGGTGCAGGACCATGTATGTGTCATTCTTTTTAGGATCCTTATGAGTCAGAACCAACTAGATGCCACCTAATGACAACAGGAATTACATAGCCCGATTACACTAGGGGCATGCATCCCAGGGATCATCTTAGAATCCTTCCTACCCTTGGGTAGGATATTTTTGTTTGACTTATACATAGGCAGCCAAATCTACAGTAGTCAATACAGTTTGTCCCCTACTTGGGAGGTATTTTGGTTATGAGAAATGACACTTAAGACTTTTATTAATTAATTTATTTTAACTTTTGTACCTCTATTGTTAGTAAAATTCACTACATACAATGTTGCAGCGTGTTATTCCTGATGTTATTCTCAGATACTCACTCACACATGTTTGTTGTTGTGGTTTACTATTTGAAACACTGCTGTATAGCAGGTTCTGGCAATGAAATAACAACAACAACAA
>NW_006921789.1:2662981-2663818 GCF_000298275.1 Orycteropus afer afer
GAGGCAGTTATCACTACGGAGGTAAGATTGCCCAACCTTCCTTCTGAGCAGTGGCTGATGGGTTTGAACCGCCAGCCTCCTGGTGAGCAGTCAAGTGCCTTAGCCACTATGCTACCAGAGCTCCCACTGCCTTGGAAATGCAAGGAGCAGTTGCTATGAGTCAGGTCTGACTCCACCACATATAACAACAACAATAGTGATCCTGGCAGTCTGTTGTGGTCACAAATCTATTCACTCTGGTTCTGCAATGGTTAAGAGCTCTGCTACTATCTGAAAGGTTGAGCATGTGCAGAACTCCCACCTAGCAGACCTGGTGCTAGGTTTTTGTAAAGAGTACAGCCTGAGGCAGTTCTCGTCCATTTTACGGGATGTTGCTCTGAGTAGAAAATCAATTCAAGGGCACCTAACAACAGCCTGGTATACGCAGCATTGTTGCTCAATATGAGAACTGTGGGATTTCTGAAAATATATAAGAATTAAATTATTTAGGTCTTGAAAATGGGAAATGATTTTAATGTAAACAACTTTGGATGTGAAATGTAAAACAATAATAAAAATATAATTATAATAGAAGAATCAATTTCCTTGAAGAGTTTTTGTTCTCTATGTTTCTATGATGATCTCAGATCCAGTAAGGTATAAATCACTATTATGCTTTCAAAATATATATGCATAAGCACTTACAATATGAATTTAGAAGCAGATACATGTTTATCTTTGTGTGGCCCTGTAACATTAACTATGTTGTTGTTAAGTGCCATCGAGTCGTTTCCGACTCATAGCGACCCCATGCACAGCAGAACGAAACACTGCCTGATCCCGCGCCAGCCCCACAAT
>NW_006921789.1:2664814-2695271 GCF_000298275.1 Orycteropus afer afer
ACCAGTAGTTGGAAAATTTGGCCTTGGTGACAGAAATAATGCTGGAACTCGTATGGTAGAATTTTGCAAGACCAACGACTTGTTCATTGCAAACATTAACTATAGGTTATTAGAAACCTCTAAGTCATAAGAAAGTTATTTAGAAAATTTCTGAACTTAGATAATAGAAGTATGTGAAGAATGTGGTAAATAAAACCTACATGTTAAATTGACTTTGATCTGACATAAACCAAACCAAATGAAAAATAAATAAATAAATATAAGGGAGCTCTGGTGGCTTAATGCCTAAGGCATTTGACTGCTAACCAGAAGGCTGGTGGTTCAAACCCTCCAGCTACTCCTCAGAAGGAAAACTGGGGAATCTACTTCCACTGCCATACTGCCTTGGAAACCCAAGGAGGGGTCATTATGAGTCGAAATCTGACATAGTGTGATAAAAGAAGACAAAACATAGTTAATCTTTGCAAACTAGCCTTGAGGCATAAATCTAAACAACCTCCCTAATCTCTAATCTTGATGAAAAGATGTGTCTTTTGGCTAATCTTTAATTTTGGAGAAAAAACATAACATACTAGTCTTTGAAGTCACATTGGCCTTTGTTATGTGAAGCCAGTGACAAATTCACTTAAAACCTTAACTGAGACAAGGCAAAGGCAAATAGCCAGTGCTTGCTGAGACTAAGCCCACTGCGACTGATCTCAGAACCTAGCTAGGAGGGACCGTTGCTGAGTTTCAGCTGGAGTCAAGCCTTCCTCTAGAGACCACTAGCTAAAGATAAAAGCACATAAAAGATAAAAAATTTTACATAAAATATATCTAAACATTTGGACTCTAACCAGTGTACTAGCATTGTAATTGCTAATTCTGATTCTCTAGCTCTGACTGAATGTTGTTGGGAGGTCTAACCGGCCTTGCCATGACTATCTACCAAAACACTAAACAAGTTCCTCTGGGCTAATTTTCTAAGATAAAATCCTATGTAACAGTTTTAATTCTTTGAACCTCACCATTAAAAATATCATTTTTAAAATCTGCATTATGTTTTGTTAGACTTACATTAGGCATTCTTGACTGAGGTGAAGTGTCATGAATACTGACTTCAATTTGCTTTTATTTAATTATTATTATTATTTTTTAATTCATATCAAATCTTTCAATTTGCTTTTAGTCATAAAAATGATGATCATGGAACAAAACATGAAAAAAATGTCAAAGACTACCCTGTTCTTGTAACAGACATTGTAGCTTGTGATCATCAATTATAGTCTAAACACAGAACCAAAGCCTTGTTTTATTAAGATGAAGGAGAAATGAAAAATTAAACAACAACAACAACACAATAATGCCATGATAATAAGGAACACCCTTAAAAAGAATGCAAGAGGCTAATCTTGTGCAGAGACCAGTGATACAAAATACCTTCAATCCTTATAGAAACAACAGAAGACAGACATAGACACTGTGGGAGAGAGAGCCAATGGACCTACCATCTCAGGACCATACTACTGGGGGACACCGGACTCAATTGGCACAACAAAATACATAAAAATCTTATTCCTCATCCTACATTGGTGAGTAGTGACTGGGGTTTTAAAAGCTTTCAAGTGGCCATCTAAGATGCAGCTAATTAGTGGTCGTTGGAAGCAAAGAAGAGTGCAAAATAAAAAAAACAAGGGCATCTGAACGCAGTCAGCCCTAGGACATGATGGCCCTTGAGACCAGAGGAACTAGATGGTGCCTGTCTACCAATGCCAACCACTCAGGAAAGGATCAAATCTGGAGATCCTGGATAGAGTGGAAGGAAAAACGTGGAACAAAATCTAAACACTCAATAATGACCAGAATTACTGGTTGGATGGAGTCTGGTGAGACCCCCAATAGAATGGCCCTGGGAAACATTCTGGGCCTGGAATAAAACTCACTCCCAGGGACTAGCTCTCAGCCCAATAGTAAACAAGATAGGCACACAGACCACTCAACCCAGGGTGACACACCCACATACTCTATGGAAATGCATCCCTTGGAGCAACTGATCATGGGCACCAGAGGGGCGACATTTGCATGGAGGAAATGTACACACAACAGGAGTGCATGACTATGAGGGGCACAGGGGGAGGGTGGTTACAGGGCAGGGAGGGGAGGAGACTGGGTTAGGGTTGGGGATGGTAAATGGGGAGTGAAACTAAATGTACACATAAACATTGAATGGAAAACAAACTGCTCTGTAAACTGTCACCTAAAGCACAATTAAAAAAAAAAATGCTTTGGTAGAAAACAATTTTTTAGAATTACTCCAAACAGAGGACTATTTTATGATTTAAGTCTAGTGACTTCAATTTATTCATGTTTTATTTTCCAGCCTATCACCTTATCATTAAATTGAACCCCGTCTCTGTAGTGGAAAGTATTGAACATTTTAAAGAGGAAATTTGTGCATTTCAACTAAGTGATTTGCAATCAGGCATGTGGTGAATTTCCCTCATGATTATGCCACTCTTTGAAAAACAATGTAGTAGATACAAATTCAGATACTCTTTTTAGGTATTGTAATCCATACATAATGCTTGCTTTGTCTTACCTCATGAAATGCAAATAATTCTTTTCAATTGCCATTAGTAGCAATGATTGCTGTAATAAATGAATATGAATATCCACCTTCTTGTACATCAATATAATGTAAATTTGTCACATTGCCATGCCTACTATTTCTTCTGTTACTTGGTTTTTAAAAGCAGAGTTCCTTTTTTATATCTCAACATTTTATATGATACTATTATTGCCTAAATTAATACAAAGTGTATGGATGGTAATATATGATTACTACCAGAGCTAGGATTCTAGGTGAATCTTGTTGTTGTTGTTGTTATGTGCCGTCGAGTCGGCCCCGACTCATAGCGACCCCTCCTTGGGTTTCCGAGGCAGTATCACTACGGAAGTAGGATTGCCCAACCTTTAGAATATAGTCATTCTGCTAGTGTGGAGAAAAATGTATCACATGTGTTTATTTCTTTATTTGTTATCACTGCTTTTTCACATGAATTTTTTCCAGGAAATAATTTTTATTTTTTTGAAAAATATTTATATCCTCAAATAAATTGAAAAGCAGATTTTTTTCCTCCTTAAGTTTGCTTTGGATCTTTCTCTGACATCTCCCTTAGGCACATGTCCCTTTCTTTCTCAGACGCTCCCTCCTTGTCCTTCTTAAGTCTCTTTCCATTTCTGATATTAGACTTACAATCTCTTGCATTTTGGCTTTTCCTTCCACAAACACCATTTTGATTCTGAGATTTTCTCTTTCTAGCTTTAGCTCTTTTTTTGAAATCTCTGCTTATTTTGATCTTGATGACCCTGAACTAAAATCTTTCTCTTCTATAGACTTTGATGCTATTTTCCTAGGGGGAAGTTACTACAAAGTTAAATTAGTGAAGAAAGGAGATTTTTATTTGGCATATAGGAGCTCTGGTAGCATAGTGACTAAGGCACTTGACTGCTAACCAGAAGGCTGGCGGTTCAAAGCCAGCAGCCACTCCTCGGAAGGAAGATGGGGCAATCCACTTCTGTAGTGATACTGCCTCGGAAACCCAAGGAGGGGTCGCTATGAGTCGGTCCGACTCGATGGCACATAATAACAACAACACAGCAAAGGAAAACAAATAAATGTGGGAAACAGACAGATGTGTCATCAGAACAAATGTCTACCTACACTGAGAATTATTACAAAATCTGCAGTATATATTGCAAATTGCAAATCCTTTAAATAATTATGAATCAGTGAAAGTTTCATCTTTTGATAAATATGCTAAAATTATTGAAACACTCTGATTGTTTCCTTCAATTAACCAGTGGCACAGATTTTTTGGTAAAAGTATTCAGGAAAGTCTTCATTGCTCCCATAACCCAAAACAGGAACAATATAAGGGTGGTAATTGCCTTTTATCAAAATGTCTTCTTTGTTCTAAAGAGAAATGTCTAGGCAAGTTCCCTGGTTCTTTGTGTGAGCCCTCAGTGAGTTTTTGTTTGTCTATTTGTTTGTTTTTATTTTGGTTTAGTTAAACTACTCTTCATGAGGTCAACCTGCCCTTCCCTGGGTTTTTCCAGAATTATTATGACTACTGCCTCTCCCTAGGCTTTCCCAGAATTATTATAGCCACGTGGGTGAGTCAAAGTCAGAAACATTGGGGAGGTAATATGAGTCGGATCCGACTCATTTCCAAGGTGGTGTCACTCTCGAAGTAGATTGCCCAACCTTCCTTCTGGGGAGTGGCTGGGGGTTTTGAACCACCAGCCTTCTGGTTAGCAGCCAAATGCCTTACACACTATGCCACCAGAGCTCCCAGGAAGTAACATAGAAAACTCAAAATGGTTCCTGAACTTAGATCAAGCCTTAAGATGCCATTAAGATTCCAAATGTAGGCCATGGTCTTTCACAAACCAAATGTCTTTAGATTTTAGGCTCTAATGAAAAAATTATCTTAGTTACCTAGTGCTGATACAAAAGATAATGGATGGCTTTAAAGAATGAAGCAGATATTTTTTCAGAGTTCTGGAAGCTAAAATTTTAAATTAGGGATCACAGCCATATGGATTTCTTCCATAGTCCTCTCTCCTACTTTCTGGTCACAGCCAGTGATCTTTGACATTCCTTTGCTTATAGACAATCCTCCAATAGCCTCTGTGTTCTGTCTGTGTGTGTCTCTGTCTATTCTGCTCTTTATAAGACACTATTCAGAAGTGATTAAAGAGCCATCCAACTCTAGCATGACCTCATTAGCATGACAAAAGGAACCCCCTATTTCCAAATGGGGTCATATTTAAAGGTACAGTGGTTAGGACTTCCACACAAATTTTTTTGGGACAAAATTCAATCCATAAAAATATTCCAGTATTTTTCTCTTTCTGTTTATCTTTTGCATCCATATTTATTATTATTATTAGTCTTCAGTGTTTACTCTTACTCTGTATAGGCATAAATACCAATGTTCTTCTAGATTTCATCTCTGGGCATTGTCTGTTACTAGTCTATTTGCTTTTCTGATTGATTTCATATACCATGATAAGTTGTATTATTAATTCCTAATTACATTTTTCTTAGGTTACATTCTGACTTGTATTTCAAAAGTCTCTTTTCAGTTATTATTATATTTTAATATTTCACAAAGATATCTTGCCTGAATTTAATTTTCAACTTGTCCAGAACAACCACCATCATCACACAGACTATCTACTTTTCTAGATCTGTACTTCCTCCTGCACTATTCATCTTCTTATCACTAATGTTTGGCACTGGAACAGATACTGAATCAATAAATTTCCCATATCAATGACCTTTCTATTTTACAGGTTACTTAATTTTAAGACCATGGAATTTTCTCAAAATAATTCTTCTTGTTCATCTGTATCAAGATAAGTTCCATCAATTTAATATCTTTTGTTTTGCATATGCATGTCATAATGTCCTTTCCTATTGTTTCTGACTTCAATTGCTAAAATACAAGAGAGCAAAGATTTTTGTTTTGCTGAACTACTGTAATCTAAGCACCTAGAACAGAACTTGGCACATAGTGTTGCTTGATAAATATTTGTGAATTGAGTTGAATCAAATGCTCATTGATTTTTATATGGACCATTGCAATAGGCTTCTAACCAGTTCCCTGAACCCAGTAGTCCTTGTAATCCATCCTGCACACCACTACCACTTATAAACTACCTCTTTCTTTTGACATAAAGCTTTTCACTTCTTTGAGATACATGGGAATCTTTGTTCTGCCTTATGGCTATAATTGACCAAACTCCTGGCTATTTCCCAACATTTAATCAAAGTTTGGATTCATGAAACACATCCTTCTATGCAGCAAGTTCTTCCCTTACTCTGAAAACTTCAGTATCTATGTGTGACTCTTCTAAACTAAATCTCATGATTTCTAATTCATTGTATCCTCCTTCCAGAAATTCTTGGGTATCTTTTAATTTGCTGAAAGTACACAGTCTAGACATTTTCTTAGGTATCTCTGTATGTTTATATTTTCACACTGTATTTTTAGAAGTTTTTCCCTATTATCAAAAAGTAGCTTTGATTACTTTTGTTATCTTTTAATTCCATTAAAACAAATCACATACTTACAGACCATGTTCTACCTCTCTTACCTGCAAAATAATGGGATGAAGTCAAGAAGCTCATTTTTAATCAACTTATAAACTATTAAACCAATATTTCAAGAATATAGTATTTCAGAAGTGATACTGCCAAATATCGTAAATAGCTGTATTCTTATGAATTGCTCTCTTGGGAAAAACAAATTATTTCTTCATCTGATTCGTCAGTTCATTTACATTATACTTAAATCAGAGTAGTAAGACTTTATTTTTCATTTTACTCTGCATTATATCTCAATATATTGGTTTTAGGAAGGAAGGTTGGGCAATCCTACTTCCGTAGTGATACTGCCTCGGAAACCCAAGGAGGGGTCACTATGAGTCGGGGTCGACTCGACGACACATAACAACAATAACAACAAGCAGTCATCCACTCAGCCTTGAAATCATGGTGACCCCAGGGACAATGGAAATGAAAAGCTGCCCAGACCTCAGCCATACCTGTGACTGATTGAAGATTAAACTCTTGTGATCCGTAAGGTTTCCACCGGCTGATATTTTGTGAGTAGATTGCCAGGCTTTTCTTCCTAGTTTGTCTTTGTCTGGAAGCTCTGCTGAAACCTATTCAGTATCATAGCAACACACATGTCTCCAATGACAAACAGCTGGAGGCTGCACATGAGGTGCCTTGGGAGGAATTGAACCTCAATTTCCAGCATGGAAGGTGAGAATTCTACCAGTGATTCAGCTGAATATAATATGATTATAAACTCCCATCTTTGATTGGTTTTAGGCCATATGATACATGTTGATCTTTCTTTATGCTCTAGGTCTACAATCTGAAAAGAATATGTATAGAAAAGACAGCACAATTTAAAGTCATATTAGTGTTTACTTTTGTTTCATTTCAATCTCATGAAATAGGATTCCTTTGTAAATAAACAGAATATGTTCCTTGAACTATCCTCTAAATTTTGATTACAGTTTGCATGAATATTGATATCCCATATGTTACAAAACAGGCCAGAGATAAGTCTCTTTCCACATTGATTTCTTACTCATTGTAATTTGATATCTTAAATTGCTGCCTTGGTTGGATTATAAAATGATATCATCAGATACTTTTGCAAGCTCATCTAACATTATAATCCATTTTCTGTGTTAACAAAGATGCTACAGTGAATGTTTTCACTGACTTCATAGATTGAATACCTATAAAGCTATAACTCTAAGAAAAATAGAAAAGAGCAAAAAAAAAAATAAAAAGTTTTAATAAACTGGATAATCTTCATGAAAAGAATAATTTTATGGTAAAGTATAAATGGTCAAATTAGAGTTAGGAAGCATTCAAGGATATAATTAAGACACTATAGGGAAATGGGAAATATTATCAAAAGATTATTTCTAGCATATCTCTGGAGCAAGATGGCCGATTCTTGATATGATTCAAAAGACTTTTAGTTTTATTCATATTATATAATGTTACATAGCATAGCAAAAAAGAGTAAACTAATCAATTTTATTTTTGAAGCAAAATGTCTGTTACTTAAACCTGATAAAGAACAAAACAATCTCTAACCAATATCTTTTAGGAATAAATATGTATAAATTATAAATAAAATATTAGCACATTAAATTAAACTCTACATTAAGAAGTATCATCCATCATGACAAATTAGCTTCATTCCAGGAATGTATAGATGATTCCATCTCAGAAAATTTATTAATATAATTCATCACTTCAAGGTGTCAAAGAAAAATAAAGAAGTCATGGTCATCCCAATAGAGTTTTGAAAGGTATTTCTGGAGAATATCTCCAAGAAAACTCAGAAAGAAAAATGCTTACTTAAAATCATAAACAACATCTATCTTTCATCATTAGCTTATGTCATACTTAATGGTAAAACATTTAGGATATTTCCTTTAAAAATCTTGAACAAGATAAGGACGTCTTCTGGTTGTCACTTCTGAAGGAAATACAGCCAGGACACCTAATTAATCTCTTCCAATCATCAGTTGATGATATAGTTGCTGCTTCAGATCCTTAGTTTTGACTAAATATAGAACCAAAAAAAAAAAAAAAATCAAACTCTTTGCTGTCAAGTCGATTCGACTCATAGCGACCCCTTCTTGGGTTTCTGGGATGGTATTTCTACAGAAGTAAGTTGTCCGATCTTTCTTCTGAGGAGTGGCTGGTGGGTTTGAACCACCAGCCATCTGGTTAGCAGGCAAGTGTCTTAGCCACTATGCTACCAGAGTATAGTTACATGAAATATGGCAGCCAAACTAATATCTTTTTTTGCTGGCTATCATTTCACTTGTGCTGGCAGGTTGGAGGATGCATGAGTATGAATTATCAAACTTATTTGCTGTATGGGAGCTCTGGTAGCATAGTGGCTAAGGCACTTGACTGCTAACCAGAAGGCTGGTGGTTCAAACCCACCAACCACTCCCCGGAAGGAAGATGGGGCAATCTACTTCCGTAGTGATACTGCCTCGGAAACCCAAGGAGGGGTCGCTATGAGTTGGGTCTGACTCGACGGCACATAACAGCAACAACAACAGTTGCTGTATGCTTACCTACAAAAGGGAAGAGGAATCAACCAACTAAGAAACTTCCTCAGGTTCAGTGTTCTTGCACCAGCCAAAATACTAGACATAAAAAGAAGAGATATACATAGGGTGGGAGCAGGGCCAGATTAAACACTGATAATCTGTGGTGCCCCCTCTTCTTCTTACTCACGTATTTGAATAGTATATGTGAGTTTTATATATATATACATGTGTGTGTATATATATAAAACCAAAACCAAACCCACTGTCATCCAAATGACTGATACACCACCCCCCAAACAAACAAGCAAACAAACAAACAAACTCACTGCTATGGAGTTGATTCTGATTCATAGAGATCCCCATTGATTTTCCAAGGATATAAATCTTCATGGAAGTAGATTGCCTCATCTTCCTTCCTGGAAGTGGAGCAGCTGGTAAGTTTGAACTGTTGACTTTCTGGTTAGCAGCCAAATGCCCTACCTACTACACCACCAGAGTTTCTTGCATATACATATATATACATGTTTAGTAGGTTGCTGGTCTTCTTTCTGCAGAGTTGCTAGTGGGTTTGAACCATCAGCTTTCTGGTTAGCAGTCAAATGCTTTAGGCACTGTGCAACCAGAGCTCCTTTATCTATCTATCTATCTATCTATCTATCTACCTATCTATCTATCCACATGTATATATATCTATATATAAATACACACACACACATAAATACATATATATATTTTAATGCAAATAAAACACAATAGTATACATCATATATTTTTTATAACCCATTCAGCCTACTTGCAAGCTAGTTTCCTATGTGTGCTATGTGCATTGAGTGTGTATGTGTTATTTATGTGGGCATGTTATATGGGAAAATACAGTACGTGTGTGTGTGTGTGTGTGTGTGTGTGTATGTGTTAGCTATATACCATGTAACTTCTTTCAAATGCACAGAAAGGGCATGGAGGAGTCATCCTCTGACCTCCTCCAACCTCATGAGGGAGAAACAGAGTCACCATCAACAACCCAAGGATTATTCCATACCATCACCCTCCAGACTTTTTACTAACTCTGACATCAACCATCCTTCCCACAGCACTTGCTACTTCTCTGTTCAGTTCGATAATTCATTGCAATGACCACACAGAACTCACAGACAATACTCACGATTATGGGTTTATCAGGGAAGTAGCAGGCTATAGCTAAGGTTTGGGAATGTGCTCAGGATATAGTTCTTTGATCAGGACAGTCTCTCCTCTGCTAT
The DNA here is from genome assembly GCF_000298275.1 of Orycteropus afer afer. Lineage (NCBI taxonomy): Eukaryota > Metazoa > Chordata > Mammalia > Tubulidentata > Orycteropodidae > Orycteropus > Orycteropus afer. The sequence continues at coordinate 2,674,723 of NW_006921789.1, forward strand.
GTCCTCAGGCATGCCTCTGTGGCCCTTGGCCTCTTAGCCTGGCCTTTGCTCTGCTTGGGCAAGTGTTACAAAGCTCTTATCTCTGCAGATAGGTACACCTATGTGCATCCCACTCCACCAGTAAGCATCCTGACTAAGGGCACTCAGCTTTCTTGCTTCGTGGACTGGCAAGCCCAATGCTCTGTCTCATGCCTCTTGGTTCCTCAGCCAGTCATCTCTGCCAAGGAGGTCCGCTGCAGGGATCTCACATCATAAGATGTTCTCCACTACAACTCAAGGCTCTTCTCTCTTGATGGCAGTGAGATCTCCTCCTCTTCCCCTTGTTGTTGTTTGCCGTGGAGTCGGCCCGACTCATAGCGACCCCTCCTTGGGTTTCCGAGGCAGTATCACTAGGGAAGTAGGATTGCCCAACCTTCCTTCTGAGGAGGAGGGCTCATTTTAAGCCCAGCAGCATAGCAAAACTGACAAATTCCCACATTAGAGCTCCACATACTTTATTTGCATAGTCCCACTCAGTAATCTGGTGGGAGTCACAAAGACGGGCTAGAAAAGACATACTGAGTAATTCACTGCACCACAGTGTGACTATAATATTGGTGATTGAACTCACAAGTGGCATATGCTATTTTAGTAGAATGAGATGAACTGGATTATAAAATTTTTAGTGGATTTGGAAGACTTTTACAGTATATCAGATTTCTACAAAAAGAATATTTCACATATTCTGCAACAAGGAAAATGAGACATTGAACTTAGTTATTGCAGCAATCAAACCAAAATTTGGTTGATCTCCCACAATGAAAAATTGACTTTCACCAATTTTGCTTTAAATGACTTATACTCTGATTTTGGTGTTTCTTTTATAATAAATGTTATAATGATAAATGAACAAATGACAATCTCTCAGAAAAGAAAAATTAATTAGAAAACAAATTACAACAAGTTAATATATTTTCAGGTAGATCTTTCATCCCTAATGTGTTATAATTTTTTAAAAAATATTTATTTCTATTCTTCACTCTTACAAATTCATAATTTTGTCACAATTAAGCTTCCAAACAATATCTACTTTCACATATAGTAAGGATAATGAATCATGTTTTTCTTGAATCCTTGTTGAATACTGTGAAAATTGAGCATTATATTGTGTAGTTTGTCATCCTTAAAATTAGGAATATGTATAAAGTAATTTCAAAATTGAGAAATGCACATTGTATTTTATCTTCTATTATGGAATCATGCATGCCTATATGAATAAAATTTGTCTTTCCTGAATCTGTAAACTTATTTTTCATGTAAGAATGAAATTGTTGCACTTCTCTGTAAAGGTTTGTATTTAAGTCATTGTGATGAGCCTAAAGTAATTTCATGGATACCTTCATGTATTCTTCATCAGGTATATCCTCATTCATTCAGAAGGAAAATCTATTGGAAAGAATTTCATAAACTTTCACCCTTCTTTTCATGGAAGATTAAAGTGTGTCAGTGATGGTGTAGTATATGGTTACGTGAAATTGACCTTGGTACTCAGTGTTACTTCTGGAGCACTTGCATAATTCATTTGTTTCTAATGTTTTTATGGTAATGAACTGCTTGATAATCAGTATTTGGTAGAATTGGTTTTGTTGTGTTTTTAAAATTTTAAAAATCTTCTCTTATATTACATAAATATTCTTTTAATGACTGGCAGAGATCTGTGCATGTCTTTAAATTTACTTCTTAATTTGCAGAGCTTGACTCATCCAGTGAAAATGCTGGAATATATTATCCAACAAAACTAATATAAACACTAAAAAAAAAAATCTAGAGTTTGCATTTTGTTGATGATGTTTTCACCTTCTCTTTCAAAATCTTATTTTTATGTCTGGTCTTCAGCAATATTTGTGAAGGCATCTAGAATCTCATTGCATGATTCTAGGATTGCACTCATTGCTATAACATGCACTTCCCAAGGTGTATTAGAAAGACATTTGAATACCTGGTCATTTCCTAAATATGTTCTAAGACCTGCATATCAGTGAGTAGAAGCAGAAAAAAATGTGTAGTGTAACTGAGCAGTAGGTAAAATATCAACTGCTTTTGAACTATATTGTCCTACCTATATCCAACAAAATTAAGTGAATGAACAGCACATTGTATGAAAATGGTGTATTTATTACCCTCTAAAATTTTCTGTTGCCCTGATACATTGTCAGCTTTGTCATAGGACTGGCCTCTACACTTAGAGAAATCAATTTTTCAAACTTCACATAGTGAAGTACTTGATTTGAAATTTCTTCACTGGTGTGACTTTTTAAGCTAATAAATGTGGTATTGTTGTTGTTGTTATGTGCCATCGAGTCGGACCCGACTCATAGCTACCCCTCCATGGGTTTCCGAGGCAGTATCACTATGGAAGGAGTGGCTGGTGGATTTGAATCGCCAGCCTTCTGGTTAACAGTCGAGTGCTATAGGCACTATGCTACCAGAGCTCCTAATAAATGTGATAGATTGTTCAATAGGTTTTGCACTTAACATACATATCTTAAAACAATGATCTTATTGTTATCTTAAAACAATCTTAGCTGATCTGTGTGAGAAAAATAAGGAGTGATATCTACAGAGAAATTAAACTATCGAGTTCTACTTATTTCATGAAAATAGCTGATTGAACTTTATCACGTAAGTTTATGAATTCTTCATATGTTGTTTTAGACATATACGATTGGTTGCTTTATCCTGCTTTGAGATGTGACCTGCTAAAAATAGATGGAATTAAGCAACAGCTTCAAGTAAACCCTCAAAATTTCCATTTTGTGGGGAACCAAACACTTCATTTCTTTCTTGAAAAGCTAGTCCCAGTTCAACAATTGCTATAATGGCAGCAAAACGTGTTGCAAAACAACTTTCCAGTACTGGCATTCTTCATTAATTTGTGTTTCTAGTTCATGAGTTAAGCCAAAACTATGTCTTTGTTTTAAATATCTCAACATATAATCTCTGTGAATTGGGCTGTTTTCATGATTATCAGTTATATTCAAATTGTGCCAATCACTAAATCCATCCACAGCAAATCGAGAATTAAATGATTTAGGACTGCATAATTTGCAAGCAAAATAATATACAGAGTCAACTGATGGAGCGTACAGTAGTTATTCCCTCTAATTTTACCATTAGCTTTGCATCGTTTTAATATATATTCTGACTATAGAACCTTGTTTGTTTAACATCCAGAAATTTTCAACCTGTTTTTCAAATGGCCCACTGTGATATTGACAGTCACTCAGATCTCTTTCAATCCAATAATTTACATCATTTAGAAGAAAAATTATTCCACAAAGGAGTGTCTGTATTTCTGTTATTTATAGGGTCTGCAGATGCTACAATTTCAGATTCTGAAATAGTTCCACTTTCTACATCATTATTTATTTATTTATCTATCTGTTTATTTATTTACAAGGAATGGATACAGAATTTGGGACAAATTCTGTTATATTCATATTGTTATTTGTAATTTCAGCACTAGTGGTACTAGTATAATGATTTGCACCCATTAAACAAAAGAGCTCAATAGAAGTCCCTTCTGATTCATTATATTTTAAAAAAGAAGTTACTTTTTGTATTGTTTTTAGGGATTCACAAATAATTTTCTATTTACCTTCTGTGAATAGACATTTTTTCTGCCCCACTTAGCTGTTGCCATTTCATTGTACCTGGATGTAAAATTACATAACTTTTCAAATTTGGTTCTACTATAGTAAATAAAGGGAGCTCTGGTAGCATAGTGGCTAAGGCACTTGACTGCTAACCAGAAGGCTGGCGGTTCAAACCCACCAGCCACTCCTCGGAAGGAAGGTTGGGCAATCCTACTTCCATAGTGATACTGCCTCGGAAACCCAAGGAGGGGTCACTATGAGTCGGGGCCGACTCGACAGCACATAACAACAACAACATAGTAAATAAATTGAATAATTGAAATTAAATAAAATTTATAAAACAAGTAAAAATTATCAAAAATATTTACATGAGATTTGAATGCTAACACAAAAATTTATATTTGAAAAATAATACGTAAAACTAATTCATTTGGAAAGTGTAATTTTCTTCTTTGGGCCCGAGATAGCCAAAAGACATAGTTCTTACAAAGCAGTCAGAAATAATTTATTTTGTTTGTTGTAAGATGTTTGTTGGCAGGCCCTTTGCAGATTTCCACTAGTGTTTTTCATCTTGAAATAATACTCAAAAACTTGCACACTCAGTTTCCATCTTTGATGCTGAGTCTCTACAGTTCATTTGACTACTGCTGATACAGGATGTGATTGAGGCCAATTACAAAAAGAGCATGATACAAATACAAAGGTATGCTCATTCTGAAGACATGTTTTGGTTCACTTTTTTGTGTGTGTATGGGACACCACCAGATGTGTCATGAGTCACATGATTATAGTGTTGCTGGCATGTTCTTCTGTGGTTGATGAGAGAGAACTGAATGTGAGGTTACATACCATCGGTCCAAAATGAAAAGGAAAATATAATTGTTATTGTGTACAAAATTTATAAAATGTACATTTTATTTCTTTGTGTAATTGTTCAATTCCCATGTTTGGAGATATATATGTAATTGATGTAAAAATCACACTACCACTCCTTGACAAACAAGTCTGCTTTATGAGTCATAACAATATCACTCAAACTCTTAAAAGAAAGTCATTCTGAAGGGAAATAGAAAATAAAACATATTCATATAATTTCTGTTATCTAAATAATCATTTAATTTATTTCCTCAAGGAATTGTTCAATTTTTTTACACCCAGACACATAAATATTCTGAGAAAATATAAATGTAATCTTCTGATAAATGCCTTTGCTGTTTTCTAGGAAGATGAATTTAGAAACACATTCATTGTTGCAAAAGAGAAACATATTTGCATGATAAAAAATATTGCGTTTTGCATCCTCTTACTGTGCCTAGTATCTCATTTATTAGCATATATAGAATAATATCAAGCACTGTGTCCCTGACAACAAAAAATAATAAATGAAACTCACAACATAACAGAAATATCACTGATGGGTGGCTTTAACAAACATAAATCTATTTTCTCATGTTTAGGAGGATAAAAGTCCAAATTCAGGGTGCCAGGTCCAGTGGAAGGCTTTCTCTCTTTGTTGGTTCTTGGGGAAGGTCTTTGTCTCCTTTCAACATCTGTGGGCCTGACATTCCTTAGAGACCTCCACATATCTTGGGATCAATCTTCTCCTGTATTTAGGTTTAGTAGGTTATCTGTGCAGAGAATCTGAGGTCCAAATGTCACATTCTTGGTGATAGTGAGGTTATTCCTTTTCTGCTTTTTAATCTCTTGTAAGATAAAAGGTGATGAAGTTCACACGTCAGGGAAACTCCCCAAGCATTGGATCAGGGCTGTGACATGAGTAAGGGTGTTGCATCCCACCCTAATCTTTTTACAACTGATTTCCTGATCATATCAGATCACATCATAGGGTATGATTATGTCATTATATAACTGACAAATTACATCATTCCATAATTGCCAAACCACTGAGAATCATAGCTCAGCCAAGTTGATACATATTTTTTGGGAGGACACAATTCAATCCATGACAGTTCACATTCTGCTGTGATAACTAATCAACTCTGAAATCTTATGTACTTAATATAAAAAAATTTGTTTCTCATTCATGCTACATGTTCAATGAGGATTGATTTAGGACATTGATCTGTCTAGTTACTCAGTGACCTTTGCTGATTATGTCTTCACTATCTTGTAACTGTAACATCTGATATATATGCCCTTCTCAGATGGCTTGGCCAGAAAAAGAATAGAGATTTTCTAGTGAGATTTTCATTCTCATTTTACAAAGAATTTGTGTTGCTTTTAATCAGTTTTTATATGATCCTTTAGGATAGCAAGTAGAATGTTTGGTGAGCATTACTGTGTACCATAACCCAGGTCATAACTGGTCCTCCTTGGTGGCCCTCTAACCAGTATATGAATGAGCTCACACAGCTGGGAGAAAAAAAGAGAAAATTGGAGTGATTTAATGATTTCTTTCTTTCTCAAAGTAGCTGTGACCTCCAAGGTTTTACCCATTAAATAATTTGTAATGTAAATAAAAAATCTACTATATAATTATTTTATTTTGACCAACACTTTCTGCTTATAAACAAGCTATTTGAGATGCCAATAATATCAGAAAGATTAAACAAAGCTTTGACTCAGAAGGAGGAATATAGCTGTGTGATTTGTTATATATTGTCACGATTATTTACAATAATTGTGACAATATATAACAACAGTGGTTACTACTTGTATTATTTTTTTTATGTTGTTGTTGTTGTTTGTCATCAAGTCAGACCCAACTCATAGAGACCACTCCTTGGGTTTCAGAGGCAATATCACTATGGAAGTAGATTGCCCAACCTTCCTTCCAAGGAGTGGCTGGTGGGTTTGAACCACCAGCCTTCTGGTTAGCAGTCAAGTGCCTTACCCACTATGCTACCAGAGCTCCTTTATTTTTTATAGTGGTATAGAAAATTGTGGAGCTCTGGTAGCATAGTGGCTAAGACACTTGCCTGCTAACCAGACGGCTGGCGGTTCAAACCCACCAGCCACTCCTCGGAAGGAAGGTTGGGCAATCTTACTTCCGTAGTGATACTGCCTCGGAAACCCAAGGAGGGGTCGCTATGAGTCGGGGCCGACTCGACGGCACATAACAACAACAACAATAGAAAATTGTTATGTTGATGTTAGGTGCCACCAAGCCTCTGACCCATAGCTACCCTTCATACAACAGAATGAAACAATGCCTGGCCCTGGCCGTCCTCATAATCATTGCCAGGCTTAAGCCCTTCTGCAGCCAATGTATCAATCCATTTCATTTAGGGTCGTCTAATTTTTTTTTGCTGACCCTCTACTTTAACAAGCATGATATCCTTCCCCAGTCACTGGTCCCTTTTGACAACAAGACCAAAGTACATGAGACAAAGTCTGGCCATTCTCATGTCTAAGGAGGATTCTGTCTATTCTTTCAGGACAGATTTGTTTGTTTTCTGACATTTCATGGTATTTTCAGTATTCTTTGCTAACACCACAAATAGTCCATCAATTCTTCAGTCTTCTTCTGTGTGTATGGTGCTATTGAAAATAGCATGGCTTGGGTCACATGCACCTTAGTCTTCAAAGTGACATCTTTGCTCTTTAGCACATTAAAAAGGTCTTTTGCTACAGATTTGTCTGGTGCAATACATTGCCTAATTTTCTTGACTGCTGCTTCTGTGAGCATCAATTGTGGATCCAAGTAAAATGAAATCTTTGATAACTCCAATCTTTTATCCATTAATCATGATGTTGGTTATTGGTCCAGTTGTGAGGGTTTTAGTTGTATGTTAAGGTATAATTTATACTGAAGGCTGTAGTCTTTGATCTTCATCAGTAAGTACTTCAAGTCTTCTTTACTTTCACCAAGGAAGATTGTATCATCTTCATATCACAGGTTGTTAATTTGTCTTCCTCAAATCTTGATGCTGCATTCTTTTTCATCTAGTCTATCTTCTTGTATTATTTGTTCTGCATTGAGACTGAATGAGAATGGCAAAAGAATACATGCCTTACCCATACCTTTCATTATTTTAGACCATTCAATATCCTCTTGCTCTGTTCAAACCACTGTCTCTACGTATAGGTTCCTCATGAGCACAATTAAGTTTTCTGAATTACCATTTTTTGCAATATTATTTGTAACTTGTTATGATACGCACAGTTACATGCTTTTGCATAGTAAGTAAAACACAGGTAAACATCTTTCTTATATTCTCTGTTTTCAGCCAAGATCTATCTGACATCTGTGATGATATCCTGCATCACTCCCTACTCTGAATCTAGCTTGAATTTTCTGACAGTTCCTTTTCAATATACTGCTCCAACCATTTTTGAATTATCTTTAGGAAAATTTTACTTACATGTGTTATTATTTGATAATTTCCATATCCCATGGCTCACATTTCTTTAGAATGGCACACATATGGATCTCTGCCACTTCATTGACTAGGTAACTGTCTTCCAAATTTTTTGGCATAAGCAAGTGTGTACCTCCTGTGCTACATCCATTTATTGAAACATCTCAGTGGGTATTCCTTCAATTCCTGCAGCCTTGCTTTTCCACCAGTTCCTTCAGTACAGCTTGGAGTTCTTCCTTCAATACCATGGGTTCTTGATCCTATACTACCTCCTAAAATTGTTGAACTAGTTCTTTTTAATACAGTGATTCTGTTTATTCCTTCCATTCTCTTTTTATGCTTCTTGCATCATTCAGTATTTTGCTCATAGAATCCTTTGATATTGCCACTCAAGAGTTGAATTTTTTTCTTCAGTTCTTTCAGCTTGAGAAATGCTGAGCATGTTCTTCTCTTTTGCTTTTCTAATTCTGGTTCTTTTCTCATTCAATTACAATACTGTATTTTTTCTTCTCACAACACCCTTTGAAATCTTTTGGTAGCCTTTTTATTTCATCATTTCTTTCATTTGCTTTAGGTACTCACCATTCAAGAGCAAGTTTCAGAGTCTCTTCTGACATCTGTTTTGGTATTTTCTTCCTTTCCTGTCTTTTTCATGACCTTTTGCTTTCTTCATGTATGATGTTCTTGATGATATCTCACATCACCTGGTTTTGATCACTAGTGTTCAATGCATCAAATCTATTCTTCAGTGGGTCTCTACATTCAGGTGAGATATAATCAAGGTTATAGTTTGACCCTCATGGGCTTATTTGAATTTTCTTCCACTTCAACTTAAACTTGCATATGAGCAATAGATTCTATGTTCCACAGTAGGTGAATATAAAAGAATAAATAACTTTGGAAAAGAATATTTTAAGGATAAAGTAAAAATAATTATACTAAAATTATGTATTATTAGTACTATTTTCCTACAGGGATATGGATTAGCAATTCTGAGACTATCTTATGCGTATAATAGTAATGAGGTAAGAAATAACTTCATTTTAGATAATGGGAAAGTTTCTCAATGAGAGGAGTTACAGATATTGAAAAGAAGAAGGCAAGAATAAACTCTGTTATATTAGGTTGGAAATCAGTATGAATCCTTGTTTTTAAAAAAATATATGTATACTGATGAGTAAATATGAAAATAATTATACTGGTGTGTTTATGCATAGACTTGTCTGGTCTTTGGTCACTGGTGTTCAACGTTTCAAATCTATTTTTCAGATGGTCTCTAAATTCAAGTGGGATATAATCAAGGTTATATATGTGTGTGTGTGTGTGTGTGTGTGTGTATATGTATATATACATACATACATTTTATTGAAATATAATTTATGTACAGTGAAATACACAAAATTAAAGTACAGGGGTCATTATTTTATTTTTTCCCAGTATTCTCTCACTTCCCCTCCCACCCCTGGTAACCAGCAAAGTTTCCTTCCATATATAAACTTTTAAGTCAAGTTATATTTTGGCTCTCATGGACTTGTTTTAATTTTCTTCATCCTCAACGTGGACTTGCATATAAACAATTGATGGTCCATTCCAAAGTCATGTCTTTGGTATAGAAAATTGCTACAAATTTAATGGTTTAAAACAGCACAACACTACTATCTCATTGTTTCCATGGGTCAGGAGTCTGGGTGTGGCTTAAATGGTGGCCTGTTCAGGGGCTCAAGAGAATAAAATCAAGACATCAGCTAGAGTTACAATATCATCTGAGATATGAGGTCTTCTTCCAAGCTCACTGGTTATCTGCAACATTCATTTCCATGCAGCTATATGTCTGAGGTCCCCAATTCCTTGCTGGCTTTCACCTAGAGGTCAATTTAAGGCACTACTCCATGACCACATCTCCAATAACATGGAAGTTTTCTTAATCTTGAAGACCAACAGGAGAATTCCTATAACAGTAAAGGATTTACCTAATAATGACAGGACCACCAAAGGTAATCTTCCTTTTTAGTTAATTTACAGTCATTTAGTTAGGAATCTTAAACATAGGTTTGATGGGCATGTATGTGGCAGGCAGGAATCTTAAGGCCATCTTCCAATTCTTCATGTTATATTACTAATATTTATTGGTTGCTCTTTGATATGCATTTTACATGCCTTATTTCATTTATTAAACCCTATGAAATATATTAGTCTTATTTTAGAGACAGAAATGTGAAAGTCCCAGAATAACTTGAATGTAGACCTGAAAGACTACTACTCTACCCAATATTTCCTTTCTTTATATTGCCATCTACTTAATAATATAATTGTCATATGTACCTAATACTTCTCCATTTTAAAAGTTTGGATTGATGTTAAATGCTTAGTTTTTTCTCTATGCATCATTTATGACCATATCCTCATCTATTGCCATATTCATTAAAGTTTTTTTTTTTTTTTAATTAAAAAAATGAGAATTAAATATTGCTAGAATTACATTCTACCTCCTTGAAAGTTTTTGGTTATCTTTGATCTTTCCCATCAATTATTCAAGTCAAGTTTATTTTGTCCACCTTATGTATCCCTTATACGTATTAAGATTATGGAAAGGGACACGAAGAAAGAGCAGGCAAGTGGATAGACCACTACAGAAAATTTCCAATTTTTATTAAATGAGAAAAATGTTATAGGTACCATTATTAGAGAGAGGATGATATATTCTTAGTAGAGTTTTCTTTCTTTTTTTAAAAAAACAGGTATATGGACACCTTAGTGTCATAATTTACCTCCCTAAGGATACATCTTTTCAGTGTTTTTAAAGTTTTCTTATGGTAGACTGAAAAACTAGCACAAAATGATTGACACAAGGTGAAAATTAAACCATGAAGCTTTCCACATTCTCTCTTTAGTGATCTGAGTACTTGACTCATTTAGTTAATCACAAATTTTCTGATGTAGCATTCAAATTTTCAGGAAAGAATGAAGTTTAAGTTTCAAATAGAGTAAGTATTATTTTTTAAAAATACACAACTTTTTCATGTGGTTATATAATCTTACAAAGATTCCCCTTTATTTCTTGCCTCTGCATCTCTACATCCCCAAATCACTGTTGAAGTGAGCCACCTTACTGATGGAGTTAGTTGCTCTCACTTGGATGTATTGATGGTGAAAATTGTTGAATTATTGTCCTAGAAATTAAGAAATGTACAGGAATCTGTGATTAAACTTTTGAATGGGAAATAAGATTGTAAAGAGGAACACTGCATAAGCTAAAAACCACTATAATGGTTACATTTGTTTTGGGATTGATTGTGTTTTAGACAATTTGTGGGTGTAGTGCTTATATATTCTTAAGTGACTCTAATTTTGGAAAACAGAAGATCCATAAGAAAATTTTGTACCAAAGTCATTCAAATTTGGAGATTATGGCAGACCACTCCACCTGGAGCTGCTAATAAAGAAATCCAGAGTCCAACCAGTCACCTTCTGAATAGGACTGAGCAGAATTAGAAGAAAATGGGGCTGGAAGAGTTAGGCATATTTAGCTACTTTAAAAATATATATCAGATAGCTTAATTTATGTAAAGACCTGAAGTTAGAAAAGCAAATAGGAAGAACATACTTGGCATTTCTCAAACTGAAAGAACTGAAGAAAAAATTCCAGCCTTGAGTTGCAATACTTAAGGGTCTATGGGCAAAATATTGAACAATGCGGGAAGCCTAAAAAAGAACATGGAAGAAATAAACAAAGTCACCGTGCCAAAAAGAATTGGTTGATGTTTAACCATCTTAGGAGGCAGCGTAGGATCAAGAACCTGTGGAATGGAAGGAAGAAATCAAGTCTGCACTGAAGGAATTAGTGGAAAAACAAGGCCCCAGGAAATGAAGAACACTGATTGAGATCTCAAATATACTTTCACCCAAACAAGAATTATATTAAGTAAGCAATATTTGTATTTCATTGACTATTCAAAGGCATTTGACTCTGTAGATCATAATTATAGATAACATTAGAGGAATGAGAATTCCGGAACACATAATTATGTTCATGAGGAACTTTGTACATAGACCAAGAGGCTGTTATTCGAACAGAACAAGAGGATACTTCTTGGTTTAAAATCAGGAAGAGAGTACTTCATGGTTGTATCCTTTCACTATACTTATTCAATCTTTTTGCTGAACAGATAATCAGAGAAGCTAGACTATATGAAGAACATTGTGGCATCAGGATTGGAGGAAGAACCATTAACAATCAGCAATATGCACATGACACAACCGTGCTTGTTGAAAGTAAAGATGACTTGAAGAATTTATTGATGAAGATCAAAGACTACAGTATTCAGTATGGATTACACCTCAACATAAAGAAAACAAAAATCCTTACAAATGGAACCATAAGCAACATCATGATAAATGGAGAAAAGATTGAAGTTGTCAAAGATTTCATTTTACTTGCGTCTGAAATCAACACCAATGGAAGCCACAAAAACTCAAAACCAAACTCACTGCCATTGAATCAGATCCAAATCATCAAGACCCCTTCTTAGATTTCCAAGGCAGTATCACCATGGAAGTAGATTGCCCAAACTTTGTTTGGAGGAGTGGTTGGTCAGTTTGAACCCCCAGCCTTCTGGTTAGCAGTCAAATGCCTTAGGCACTATGCCACCAAAGCTCTCACCCATGGAAACAGCAGTCAAGAAATCAAATGATGTATTGCATTGGGTAAATCTGCTGCAAAAGACCTCTTTAAAATGTTAAAAAGCAAATATGTCACTTTGAAGACTAAGGTGCGGCTGACCCAAGCCATGGTATTTTTGTCTCATATGCATATGAAAGCTGGACAGTGACTAAGGAAGACTGCAGATAAATCTATGCCTTTGAATTGTGGTGTTGGAGAAGAATACTGAAAATACCATGGACTGCAAGAAGAACTAACAAATCTATCCTGGAAGAAGTGCAGCCAGAATGTTCCTTGGAAGTGAGAATGGCTAGACTTTGCCTCACCTACTTTGGTCATGTTATTATAAGGGGCCATTCCCTGGAGAAGAATATCAAGCTTGGTAAGGTGGAGTATCAGCAAAAAAGGAGAAGACCCTCAGCGAGATGGATTGACACTGTGGCTGCAATGATGGGCTCAAGCATAATAAAGATTGTAAGGATGGTGCAGGATCAGGCAGTGTTTGGTTCTGTTGTATGGGTATGAGTTAGAGCCGATTGGATGGCACCTAACAATAACAGTTGATGTATAAGTTTCCCAGGGCTGCCATAATAAAGTAGCACCAAGTGGGTGGCTGTATAGAAGATAAATTTATTATGTCACTGTTCTGGAGACTAGTTGTCTGATTTCAATGTGTCAGAATAGCTATTTTCTCTTGGATGGCTCTAGAGGGAGATCTTTTCTTATCTTTCCCTGCTTCTGGTATCCCCAAGTGTTTCTTGAATTTCCTTGGCTTATAGATGAATCTTCACATGGTCTTCTTTACCCTCTGTGTTATTCTGTATCTGTCCTCCTTGTTTACAAGTCTTAACATTCAGATTGGATTCAGACTCATCAGATACTGGTATGATCTGATACAAACTTAAATGATAACATCTTCAAGGATCCTATTTCCAAGCAAGGTCATGTTCATGGGTATTAAGTGTTAGGATTTCAACATATTTTTTGGGGGAGCATATTTCAATTAATAATTGATGGCTTGAACACTAGGTGAGGTTTGAAGCTTTAAATAAAAGAAAAAAAAATTATAGACTGGAATAAATGTTGAGCAATCTTATATTGCATTATATGAATTGGAATGATGTTATTTAGGGGGTAAAAAAGCATAGAAGAAAATGCTCTCTCTGGGGAGAGACTGTGTAAGTTCCAATCCAATCACTTTTTACATGAGAAAGTTGGAGCAAGTTACTTAATTTCTGTATTTTCTACCTATAAAATGAGAATAATAATAGAATCTCTTGAATAAGGTTGTGTGACAATAAAATGAATTAATGTCTGTAAGAACTCTCAGCATAGAGCCTGGCACGGAATATTTAATCAATGTTAACTTTTCTATGTACCAACAATACAAATAAAATGTAAAACAAAGGGGTATATTTATAAGAGCAACAGACACATAAGTCATTCAGGAAAAGCTTTAAAAGAAAATATTTAGGGCCTATTGAACTTCTGAGACATAAAATGAGAAATGAAGCATATGACATTGTCAAGTTAGTAGAATTATACTATTTATACTTAGTCTTTGTATTTATATTTAGTCTTTGCTAAAATGTTCATAGTTTCAATTCAATAATAATGAAAATTCCATGTATATTTGTTTTTGGGGAAAGCAACAAAATCATCCTAAAGTTTATATGGAGGAATGAAAAAGTGAGCAGAGCCAAAAAAGAACCAAGCAAGCAAATGAATTTTTTCCAAAAAAATTTTTCATAACAACAATATCTGTGTGGTAGTGGTACAAGAATAGGGAGATCATCAGAAATAAACAAGAAAACTAAGGTTGCATCAGAGCAAAAGAAAGTATTTTCTAAAAAAAAAAATGTTTTGAAAGAAATGAACAGTTCACCACCTATGATATGACAAAATAAATTCTAGATGTATCCAAAAGGTAAAAGTTATAATCAAATTACACAAAATAATAGAAGAAAGTACAACAGGTGATTATTTGATATTTGATTGGTGAAGTACTTTCAAAGTTAAGATCAATGTAGGAAAGATCCAAGGAAAAGATCAACAAAGGTATACTCATAATAATAAATTTTAATTTTTTTTGCATCAAAAGGAAAACAAAAAACAATAAACTCCATACACATATCAAACAAAAATTTTGATTTTACCCTATGAAATTTTTGTTTAGCACAAAAAGTAGAAAAGGATAATTATAGAGAAAGACAAAGCCTGGACAAAATGCTCAGAGGTGTGAAAATTCCTGACTTGCTCAAGGAGTAGTTCAGAATTTGTGGAAAGGGGAAAAAAGAGGAAAATTGGAAATGAGCCTTGGATTCCACTTCCAATCCAGGTTCATTACAATCTTTCCTTTACACTGCTGTTAGAGGATTCTTTTTGAAAACCTAATGTGATTCTATGGGAGCTCTGGTAGCATAGTGGCTAAGGCACTTGACTGCTAACCAGAAGGCTGGCGGTTCAAACCCACCAGCCACTCCTCGGAAGGAAGATGGAGCAATCTACTTCCATAGTGATAACTGCCTCGGAAACCCAAGGAGGGGTCTCTATGAGCCTACTCAAGGGCACATAACAACACAATGTGATTCTATAATTCTCTCCTAAAACGCCTTTAAGAAACTTCATTGTCTTTGGGATCAAATAAAAATTTGATCCCATCATGACAAATAAGGCTCCTGAAGGCTAGTCTGTGCCACCTTCACATATATTCACATATCATGATAGAAAATTAACAAAAAGCAAAAAAATCACCTGAGCTTGTGCTCATGTTATCCCTGAAATATTGATAGTTTAAAATGTATGTGTCTTCAATATGATATAGACAAAATATCTAGACAAGTGTCTGTATTTTGGGTCTTTAAATAAATGTTATGTTATGTACATTGCTTTAGTAATGACTATTTTTTTTAATTCATGTGAATGTGGGATTCATGTGCAATTCTTTTTTCTCCACAGTATTTTCTGGTAATAAATATACTCCTTCCTATAAATAAAATCACTATGTTTTTAACATATAAATACTGTTGCTGTTGTTGTTTGCTGTCGAGTCGGGCCCGACTCATAGCAACCCCTCCTTGGGTTTCTGAGGCAGTATCACTACAGAAGTAGATTGTCCAACCTTCCTTCCGAGGAGTGGCTGGTGGGCTTGAACTGCCAGCTTTCTGGTTAGCAATCAAGTGCCTTAGGCACTATGCTACCAGAGCTCCCATACAAATACTAGACATATGAAAAATGCAAATACTTAGATATTAACACATATTTCATTGCACATATTACACTCTATTGTATGAGTTGGTTTAAACAAGTGCACACAGTGCTCTCAATTGTGAGTGCATTGAATTCAGGCATTTTAATCCTAAAAGGCATGGACAAGTTAGTCCGTGTTCGAAGGCATGAATAACACTTTATTACAAAAGTCAATTTTCTACCAAATCCCTAGAGCGGCTATTTTCCGATTTCAACTTATTTGCAACTGTTGTATTTTATTTTTCTCTTTAACGGCAATATGGACTGTGGTGTTTTCAGTGCTAGATAAACCAGACATTTTAGCAAAAGCCTCTGTTCTAGTAAAGCAGGTAGCTGACCCTATAATTCTCTGAATGTTATATTGTTGTTTACCTCAGTGAAATAAAAGACTAGAGCATTTTTAGAAAAAGTTGGAAGCAGGCTGTGAGACAGAAGGGAGGTGAGAAAAAGATAAAAGGAAGAAGACTGTAAAATACATATATGTCAGTTGTTCAATGGGCACAACTCAGTCCCCAGATATCAAAGCATTTTAAAGTCATAAAAGCAATATGCAAAGTTCTTTTTTCATTGATTCAAACAAGTTTAGGATAATCTGCTTTAATGTTAATTTTTCTGAGCTCTGGTAGCATAATGCCTAAGGCATTTGACTGTTAACCAGAAGGCTGGAGGTTCAAACCCAACAGCCACTCCTCAGGAGGAAGATTAGGCAATCTACTTCCATAGAGATACTGCTTCGAAAACCCAAGGAGGGGTCGCTATGAGTCAGATTTGACTTGATGGCAGTGAGTTTGGTTTTTTTAAATATGTACATGTTAAAATAATAGTAATTTTATTGATATGTTTCCAGAAAATGCTTTTTATCTGTACTTGTACAGCCTTGGCCTTAATTTAATTTTTAAAGGCCTAATTTGGAAAGTCTTTGTCTCTACTAGTCACAAGAAAATGATTCACAGCTATATACATGGAACTTAAATTTGTATTTGACTGTGACATAATTGACACATGCTGTTTTAGGTGACAAATCATGCTGATTCTTCCCTCTTGAACTTGATCAGGATAGTAGCATGTCTAATAAGATAATAGAAGAACATGGGGAAAACAATGGTTCTGTACAGTGTCAATAACAATGACAAATTTCTTTACAAAAATTTTTCTCTTAGAGTTGGCAACATGCTTTCACATGTATTTATTAATTATTCCATCTTTCCAACTCTACATAATTATTAGGGAAATCATTAATAATATCTGGAAACAGAGGTTTAAAGAGTTAAGCAAATTCTTCAACATGACTCAGCTTAAAATGAGGCAAGTGTTCATTTTGGGAGCACATATACCAAAATTGGAACAATACAGAGAAGATTAGCATGGCCCCTGTGCAAATTTGTGAAGCGTTACATATTTTTGAATTGTGGTCAATTTCATGAGACAAAGTGTATACGAACTGCTGTATGGAAAGTGAATTTGCTCTGTAAATTTTCACCCAAATCACAATTGAAAAAAAAAAAAAGTGAGACAAATGTTTCAACTGAACTTAGGTTATCCAAGGGCACTTTTTTTTCCAATTTTACTGTGCTTTGGGTGCAAATTTACATAGAAAAATTTGTTTTACATTCAATAGTTCATATGCATTTGATTTCACACCCGATTACCATCCCGGACCATAACAAACTCTCCTCCCCTCCCACTCCTTTGACTACCCCCTACCTGTGCCCTTAACTATGTACTCCTGTCTGTCCAGCTATCCCTCTATGTGAATGCTGTCCCTTTGGTGCCCTATGGCTGATTGTTCTAAAGGGTTTATCTCTCTAGAGTAGGTGGGTGCATTGTCCTGGGGTAGGTGTTCTGCATATAGGTGTTTCTACTGTTGGGCTGAGAGCCAATCCATGGGAGTGAGTCCCATTCCAGGCCAGAAAGGTAACCTGAGGCCCATAGTCTTGGGGGTTCCACCAGACTCTATCCAATCAGTAATTCTGGTCACTGCTGTATTTTTTATTTCTTTTCCATATTTTTCCTCCCACTCTATCCAGGATCTCCAGTTTTGATCCCTTTCTGAGCAGTTGGCATTGGTAGCCAGGTACCATGTAGTTATTCTAGTCTCAGGGTACATCATATCCTTGGACAAATTGTTTCCAAATATCTTTGATTTTCTTCACTCTTCTTTGCTTCAGATGAAAGGAGACCAATAATTGAATCTTAGATGGTTGCTTACCAAAGTAAGTATGGAACAAGATTTTTATGTACTATGTTGTGTCAAATGAGCTTGGTGTCCCCTGAGATTATGGTCCCAAGTTGGTGGACCTGGTAATTCTCTCTCTCAAGGTGTTTTATTGTCTCTGGAAGGTTACTCTGACCCTGTCTTCTGTTGCTTCTGTAATGCGTGTGGCCAATTTTGCAATACAGTGCATATGGAAGATTATCTTCAGCTATATCTAACCAGAAAGCTGGCGGTTCAAACCCACCAGCCACTCCTCGGAAGGAAGGTTGGACAATCCTACTTCCGTAGTGATACTGCCTTGGAAACCCAAGGAGGGGTCGCTATGAGTCGGGGCCGACTCAATGGCACATAACAACAACAATAACAGATCTAACCTTGTTGTTGTTGCTGTTAAGTGCCGTCGAGTTGTTTCCGACTCATAGCGACCCCATGCACAGCAGAATGAAACACTGCCCGATCCCGCACCAGCCCCACAATCCCTGCTATACTTGATCCCATCATCGCAGCCACCGTATCAATCCATCTTGTTGAAGGCCTCCCCCTCTTTCGTCGACCCTCCACCCTACCAAGCATGACATCCTTCTCTAGGGAATGATCCCTTCTGACAACATGACCAAAATAGGTGAGACGAAGTCTGGCCATTCTTGCTTCCAAGGAGCATTCTGGCTGCACTTCCTCCAAGACAGATCTGTTAGTTCTTTTAGCAGTCCACGGTACTTTCAGCATTCTCCGCCAGCACCACAACTCAAAAGCATCAACTCTTCTTTGGTCTTCCTTATTCATTGTCCAGCTCTCACATGCATACCAGGTGATTGGAAATACCATGGCTTGTGTCAGGCGCACGTAAGTCCTCAATGAGATATCCTTGCTCCTCAGTACTTGAAACAGTTCCTTCACAGTTGACTTTCCCAATGCTACACATCGTCTAATGTCCTGACTGCTGCTTCCGTTGGCATCGATTGTAGAACCAAGCAACGTGAATTCCTTGACAACCTCAATCTTCTCTCCATTTATTGTGATGCTGCTCATTGGTCCAGTTGTGAGGATTTTTGTTTTCTTTATGTTGAGATGTAATCCATACTGCAGACTGTATTCTTCAACCTTCATCAGTAGGTGCCTTAAGTCATCCTCACTAGACCTTGGTCTAGGGTATATTCCTATTCTTATTCGCCAACCCCCACATGATCTCACTTGTCTATGCATTTATCTGTAGCCTGGTGTTTGGTGTTAGTGGTAACGCAGTATTGTGCATATACTAGTATTTCCTGTTATCTATAACTTACATGCATGTTTCAGTGTCCAGGGGTACATTTTGCAGACAATTTATCAGTAACTTATCTTTTCAGTGGGTATTTTATAAAGAATCTTATTCAGACTTGAGTAGAAATGAAAAAGTATCTTTTTTCCTGAAATCAACCAATCCTTCACATCAATAAACTAATACATCCATTCATAAAGAAACTTTATTGCCAGCACTGAGATAATTGGCATTTGAATTTGCCCTAAGTCTAGTAAGGCTTGCAATAAAGTGTTTCAGTTGGTACTATGTGGAGTCTAGAAAGGTGCTTGGTGGTGTAGTGGTTAAGCCATTTGGCTGCTAACCAAAAAGTCACTGGTTTGAATCCATCAGACCCTCTGCGGAAGAAAGATGAGACAGTCTGCTTCTGTAAAGATTTACAGGTTTGGAAACACAATGGGGGTTGGTATGATTTGGAATCCACTCAATGGGAATGAGTTTGATTTGAATTGGAAGTATAGTAGTATCCTGTTACGACAGAGTCAATGATTTCTTTAGGCTACTTGTTAATCACTAACAAGTAATCAACTACTCACCAAAATGCCACTTGTGAAAAGTTTGAACAATTGTTTGATATTCATAGAGTTCTCATAAGTTAGGATGTAAATAACCTAAGTTTCTTTCTATTCCTTGGAGCAGTGGTTCCAACTCTATCAATGGCCCTTGTTAAAGTTTATCCACTCTCTGATGTTCAGAGAAATATTTTGTCTTCCAAACTGTGTACCATAGTTTTCCGTGGCCTTATTAAGGAGAAAGGAGCCCTGGTATTTGAGTGGTTAAGTGCTCAACTGCAAAATGAAACGTTGACAGTTTGAAACCCACCATCAACTCCAGAGTGAAAGATATGACAGTCTACTTCCATAAATATTATAGCCTTAGAAACCCTATGGGACAGTTCTACTCTATCTCATAGGTCTCTATGAGTCTGCACAGACTTGATGGAGGAGGATGGGGGTATTAGAGAGAAATAATATTTTTCTCAAATAATTTTTCAACTGACTGGAAGAGATCCATATTTGTGCCCATTCCAAAGAAAGGCGATCCCACAGAATGTAGAAATTATAGAACAATATCATTAATATTGCACGCAAGTAAGATCTTACTGAAGATAATTCAGAAACGTTTGTAGCAGTATATTGACAGAGAACTTCCAGAGGTTCAAGCCGGATTC
>NW_006921789.1:2696519-2704205 GCF_000298275.1 Orycteropus afer afer
CTATGGCTATTTCTCAGAGTGTTTAAAACTGAAAAACCAAACCTATTGCCTTCAAGTTGATTCTAACTCATGGTGATCCTATAGGACAGAGTAGAAATGTTCTGTGGAGTTTCCAAGACTATAAATCTTTGTGGAAGCAGACTGTCTTATCTTTCTCCCATGGAGCTGCTTGTAGATTCAAACCACTGACATTTTGGTTAGCAGCCAAATGCTTAAGTACTGTACCAGCAGAGCTCTTTTCTCAGGGTGTCTAGGTTCCAAGAATTCTGGGATATTTAGTGCTGAGGTAGAGCTGCATGGCCAGCCCACGTAGTCACACACACAGAGCAGGTGACATCTGTATGATGAAGCTAGGGAGGTATTCCTGTCTATTTGTCTGCCTGGAAACATTTCCTACCCTAAAATCACCAAATTTTCACTATTCCATTGCATGAATTAAAATCCAGTGTCCAGAAGTATCTAATTTATAGTCTGTGAGTAGCTCTACATGAATGGACATTGAGATATTGGCATCCTAGACATAAAATTAGGGAAAAATGAGGGAAGTTGACTAAATAAGAGGGTTACCATGGGAAGAGGGTTAGAATGGAGAGACTGTGAGAAACTAGGAGACAAGTTGAGGACAGTGATTAACTGAGATACTTGGGAAGAGATGTCATTAATGAAAGCAGTGAGTAATAACTGGGTAGTATCTGTGTCACTGAGTTTAGTTTAATTCTATGCAAGGTAACACATATGTATTCTTTCACTTTATTTTACTAACCTCCTACGACAATTACAAATGTACTGTTTTTTAGAAAACACTCATTTTTTCTCTCCTGCTTTCACTTTTCTTTATTTTTCATTTGGTGTGATATTGGTGTGAAACTGTTTGGGTTGAGGTTTAAGAGTATTAATATTTCTTATAATTCTATTGAACTGATTATATGAATACTGATTATTGGCAAAAATTAAAACCTAGAATTAAATGAATCATAGAGTTAGTCCAGTAAGATTTGTTTTAGGGTATGATGTGATATGAGCACTACTTTTGGCCTTAAAAGACCTGACCTCTTAGCTTTGTCATGATGTATGTCACTTATGCTATCTGAACCTTATTTTAACCTGGACTGGAGAGCACCTAGGGAGGTTTCTAAATGTAACATTATTTCATGCTTGGTGAGGATCCACCAACTGTCCTTGGTAATTACATTGGGAGACCTTCTAAAAATCAAGGCTAGAGGAGATGATTAGGAAATGTTAAGTCATACTATGAAAGAATAAAAAGCTGAAGAAAAGATTTAGAATGTAAGGGTGTTCAAACCAAAAAGTTCAGTCTGAGACCTTAGGTGAAATTGGACTCCTCAGGATTCATTCAGTGTCAGAAATGTTGCTTCAAGTAGAACATTTCTTCCTTACTGAAGAAATAAACTAATGTACAAAAATTTGTGTGTGCATATTCATATATATATATATATATATATATATTATGTTTAATAGTGGTAGCCCCTATTGGAAATTTTGGCTTGGCTTCTGTTCCAGATTGATCACAGCCCTGGTAAGCAAACCAGAAGTAAATCATAATTGCTTGTGTAGTTGCTTTATTCAAATATATTTCTAAGTTGTATATTATAATATATATAAAAATTCATAAAATATAAATGTAAAGCTGAATGAGTTATGTAAAAGCAAACACTTGGCTGGTCATTTGCTAGTTAAGAAAGAGAATGATGTCAGCAGCCTGAATCCCTCTGTGAACCTTTTCCCAATTACAACTTCCTTCTTCTTAAGAGTAAATGCTAATCCAGCTTCTACCTCCTTTGTTTTGCTTTTTAATTTTAACACCAGTGAATATATTCCTAAACAGTGGAATTTACTTTTCCTTGTTTGTGGAGACAATCTATTTTTGACAAGACATGAATTGGCATATGCAAGAAAGCCCAGATCAGCTTCAGTAATGGGAGTACTCTGGTCATCACCATTCAGTATTTAAAAGCACAGTCAATATGACATATTGACTGTATTAGAGAAAAAGTGTGATCCTCAAAATAGTCCAGCTGTTTTTTATTAACAACAACAGCAACAACAAGAAAATGATTTTAAAATAACTCTTCTGTCCTGCATATTACTATTTTTTTCCATTATCATTACTTTTTCTCTTTACTCCATTTTTGTCTCCTTGCCTTGTAAAAAAAGTCATGAGAAGTCAATGCTAAAATGCAGTTTTATAACAATAACTTCATTTTTGGAAGACTTGCACTAATTCTCTGTTCAGTGCTGTAGAGTGTTCTAACCATAACTTTGATTAGTCAACTATGGTTTGTGTTCACAATAGCATTATTGGCAGAAGCTGGGAGATGTTGATCAGTACAGTCTTGCTAATGTCTATAAATACTGTTGAGCCTTCTGAAAGAAAATTGTGGCCTGGACAGTTCTTAGAACCATTCTGCCATCTCTTGTGTAGACCAGTCTATTGATCTCATAAACCCTATGGTTGTACTTCAAATTGTTTTACTTGTATAAACCAATCTAAGACGAGTTTAGCCCTTTAGAAAGAGGCTGCTGTGCATAGAGAGGCTAAGAGTTCAATGCCTCAGAGTATTTGGGGCTAGTAGAAAAAAAATAAAGTTATTTTTCTTCAGATCAAAAAAGAATAAAGTGACAAAGACTCCAACACATTAATAAATGAGACATGACCCTTTCCACTGATCCCAGATATTAAAGTTACTTTTCCAAAGTAAGAGTTTTATTTTTCAAGGGAGACAGGGTTATGTGGGGAAAAAGATCAGAGAATGAAAGATGATGTCACATCAGAGTAGCTATAATTAATAAGTGCTATTAGAACCACTATGAGAAATGTCAAGAAGGTAAAAGCATAATTTTAAATGACTACTATAACTTTGAATGTTATTATCAAAAGAAAAAATACTTTCAAATATAATTTGTGTGTGTTTAATTGAATACAACTCAGTCAAAATTAGAAGAAATATCAGGCATATAGGAAATGACTTCAGGGCATCCAGGATTAATATTTCTTGGTTTATCATGTGAAAAAAACATAAGTCACATCATGGTGAAATGCCCTTATTTATTTTGGGTGTGTTTTAACAACATGGTAAAAGATTTTATATTGTGGGAAATTTATAATATATGCAAAAACAGAATAGTATAATGGCCCCATGTTTTCATCACTCATCTTCAACAGTAATCAATTCAGGGCAGTGGTGCCCACCTAGCACCACGCCATATCATTATTTAAGCAATATTTCACCACAAAATGTTAAATACAGGAGCATTTATGGTCATTTTTATAATTATAATTGATGCTTTATGTTTGTTAAGTTATTTCTCTCAACTATTCCTCTTCCTCCTACTCTCTCCTACTAATGGTTCTCCATTAGTGTTAGGGAGAATCATCAGAAAAGTATCTGGAAGAGGGTTAAAAATGTGCAATTTAAGCAAACACCTGGACAATTTGATACTGTTGATCTACAAAGCATACTTTGAGAAACACAAATGTAGAAATTCATACTAGAGTTTGAAAGTAATTCAATGGAGTTAAAAGGAAAGTATTTCATGTGAATGCCACCTTCATTCTACATGTCCATGGTAAATTTTGAAACTTTATCATTTCCCTTTATGTTGATTCTGCATATTTTTTCTCTTTTTAAATGTCTTTTAAGTTTGATATAAGGGAATTGTAGATGATCAATTATTGTATAAATTAAAGTTTAATCATGTAAAACTCTTTTAAGTTGAGTTTGTTTTAGAAAGTAGTTATCTTTGATCCTATCTACAATATCTGGTATGGGAATTATTAAATGAATATTTAGTTTTATAAAGTGCACAGCTAAAGTTCTCATTGAAAAGGAACCAATGCATTTTGGATTTCCCCTAGAAACAATTACCAGTACCAAATACAGGAAATTATTCCTTTTGTTGATTAAAAATAAATAGAAAAGAAAAGAAAATCATTCTTCTGATGGAGAAATATTTGTGACTCTGATTCTGCCTGGAGAAAGAAGTAGAAAGATGAAAGATGAGTGGGGGAATTTTTTAAAGCCAAGCTATTCGTTGGCCAGAATTCTTGGAGAAGAAGGATCACTGTGTGTGGGAATTAATAATTGCCCTTTCATAAGTGGTATGAAAACAGATATTTCTCACTAAAGAAGGGAAGAAAAAAGGTTTTCCCTGTTCAAGAAAGTTTAAATAGACATTGAAAAACAACCTAAGTGGACATTGTTATAAATCTCTATTGACCCAAAAGGATAATCTTACCAGAAGAGATGTTTGGCCACCAAACATCTAAAAGAAAAATGAACATCAAAGATCAACTTTCTTGTCCATAAAACATCCTTAAGGATTTGCTTTCACCATGGTTTCCCATGGTAGAACTCCACACGAAATGATCTTCCTACCAGAGACCTAAGTTTTCAGATTTATTTTCTCAAACATCCAAATAGGGAGCATTCCTTCTATTGTTTCTCACTAGGTTTCTTCTTTGGTCTCAGAGTAGGTACAGATAAGTCCCTGTTTCATGCCTTCTGCTGAGGACATATTAAAGCCTTTCTGGGATCATGATTCTGTAGACCCCTCTCACTCTCGCTGGTCAAGGGAGGAAGGGTTGTGGAGATACCTGGATCTCCTGCTCTGGGAAGAAGCAGTTCAGAGTTCTTAATCAGGCTGATATTATACTTCCCCATTACCTTTTCCACATGAAGTAGAAACCAGATTTCCTGGTGGAGTCTCTTAAACCTCTAAGAAATCTTCCAAACTGGAGAGGCAGAGGGACTTTTACTACTACACCACTAGGTATACAAGTCAAAAGGCAGCATAATTTTCTCTGTAGTATACCTTACATCATTCAGTATGTCCTCTGAACTGAGAAGTAGGAGCATATTGTCTTGATAGAGATGGAGCAGAGAGTGGAAAATGATAAAATGGAAATGCATGGAATAAAACAACTGGAGCTAGTAAGATGGAGAAAGATCATTTCCTGTATGTTCAGGACATTCTACTTGTAGTATGACAGTAAGTATGGATGATGCTGCAAGGCCCAAAAAGCATCTTGCATACAAGACCTGTGGTTGTTGCTGTTGTTAGGTGCTAATGAGTCAGTTTCGAACTATAGCTACCCTATGTACAGAAGAACAAAACACTGCCCAGTCCTATACTATCCTTACAATTGTTGTCATGCTTGAGCATCTCATTGCAGCCACTGTGTCAATTCATCTCATTGAGTTTTTCCCCTTTTTTCTTGACCCTCCATTTTATCCAACATGACATCCATCTCCAGGAACTGATCCCTTCTAAAAAACTTGACCAAAGTATGAGAGATGAAGTCTGGCCATTCTTGCTTCAAAAGAACATTCTGGCTATATTTCCTCCAAGACAGATTTGTTCATTTTTCTAGCAGCCCATGGTACTTTTAATATTATTCACCACCACCATGTTAAAAAGCATCAATTCTTCTGTATTTTTCCTCACTCACTGTCCAGCTGTCACATGTATATGAAGCTATTGAAAATACCATGGCTTGGGTCAGATGCAACTTAGTCTTCACAGTGACATTTTCACTCTTAAACACTTTAAAGAGATCTTTTCCAGCATATTTGCCCAATGCAATATTGTTGTTGTTGTTGGTATGTGCCATCTAGTCAGACTTGACTCATAGCGACCCCTCCTTGGGTTTCCGAGGCAGTATCACTACGGAAGTAGATTGTCCCATCTTCCTTCCGAGAAGTGACTGGTGGGTTTGAACCACCAGCCTTCTGGTTAGCAGTCAAGTGCCTTAGGCACTACGCTACCAGAGCTCCCCAATGCAATATAAGTTGTTTGATTTCTTGATTGCTACTTCTGTGGATGTTGATTGTGGATCCAAGTAAAATGAAATCTTTGACAATTTCAATATTTTCTCCATTTGTCAAGGTGTTGCTTATTGGTTCAGTTGTGAGGAGTTTTGTTTTATGTTGAGGTATAATCCATGCTGAAGGCTTTAGTCTTTGATCCTCATTAGTAAGTGTTTCAACTCTTCATTTTTAGCAAGCAAGATTGTGCTGAGTATCTCAGGTTGTTAATGAGTCTTCCTCTGATCTTGATACTATGATCCTCTTCATATAATCTGGCTTCTCTGATTATTTGCTCAACATACAGATTGAATAAGTATGGTGAAATTGGTGAAAGGATACAACACTGACGCACATCTTTCCTGATTTTAAACCATCCATCATCCCCTGCTCTGTTTGAACGACTGCCTCTTGGTCTATGTAAAGAGTCCACATGAGCACAATTAAATTTTCTGCAATTCCCACTCTTTGCAGTGTTATCCATAATTTGTTATGATGCACACAGTTGAATGCATTTGCATAGTCAATAAAACACAAGTACTGCTTAATAAAATCCTTGTACATGTGAAAGTAAAATTTAGATCTTTGTAGGTCACCATTGTACAAGTCATTGGAAGTTATAGTTTGTTGTTGTTAGGTGCCATCTAGTCAGTTCCAACTCAGAGTGATCCTATGTTGCCTGGTCTTGTGCCATCCTCGCAATAGTAGGTAAGTTTGAGCCCATAGTTTAGGAGTTAAGTGCTGAAGTGTTTAGCAACAAAAATATTAATAATTGGTGAATTTCAAAAAGGTATTGTTATTTCAATGTTTTTGTGGGTTTGAAATTTTTGAAAATGAAAGTTGAAGAGTAAAAGAAACAATCTAGGATATTTAGAAATATGGAGATAAATAACAGATAAAATAATTAGAAGAGTTGATGTTGTTTGCCTCTGCAGAGAGGAATCTGATCATAGAGGCCAAATGCTACTTTTCATTACATGACTTTAATATTATTTGAATCTCTAAATCCTTAGAATGTGTTATTTTGATTAAAAACTGAACATTGACTTAAAATATTAATAAAAAAGCAAGTAGACACACTGGGAGAACATAGCTAGATGCTTCATTGTAATCAGAAAAGATCTTGATAAATATGCTGTATGGCTTTATCTACATGAGTAAGAAATACAAGTGCACCATCTAGATGAGAAATTAAATTGTCCCAGGATGTGAATGCTATCCATATGAGAGAGATAGCAGAAATGAAGTACAGGAAATCTGAGGGTCAGGAGTGGCATCACTTCCTGTAGACACTCAATTTGGTCTTCCTTAAGAAGTAATATAATATAATTTATTCATAAAAATTAGATGGTTTTGGTCATTTCACAGGTCAAATGATATCACTAGATAGTTTTACTGACTCTCATGTCTTTAAGGTCTCTCTCTACTCTTTTTCTTGGATGTTTTGTAGGTGCCCTAGAAAATGAATTTTCTAATTATTGATTCTAGTTGAAAAAGTCAGAGATGAAAAGATCCTTGAGGAAGAGATATCTGTGGGTAGACGAATGCAGGGAACTACATCCACATTCTATGACTGTGATGGGGAAGAACTTCCCATTATGGTGTTTATATTTTTAATTAACCATTGTTTGCTTAAAAAAATCACCAGGTCATTGAGGAAGGGAATCCCTTGATGATGCTCTTCTGTGCCCAAAGATTTATATCAATGTTTTTTTTTAAAATGGCCTCAGCCATGATTTATAAAAAGAAGCAAACTCTTTGGTGAGAATGAAGGATCAGGCACAGGTTGTTGTTGTTGTTGTTATGTGCCGTCGAGTCAAACCCGACTCATAGCGACCCCTCCTTGGGTTTCCGAGGCAGT
>NW_006921789.1:2704305-2725204 GCF_000298275.1 Orycteropus afer afer
GAGGAGTGGCTGGTGGGTTTGAACCGCCAGCCGTCTGGTTAGCAGGCAAGTGTCTTAGCCACTATGCTACCAGAGCTCCTTGGCACAGGTTGATCATATGGCAATAAAACTTACTATGGAATTTAGCAGTTTGATTTCTTTACCAGCGTATCCTTTCCTGAAGAGACAGTATATGTCTAGAGACTTGGCACAGGTTTATCATGAAATATGGCTACATGAGTTGGATGGCAAGATGTGTACACAATAAGGGTAGCAAATATCCAAAGTTCAGTATAGAGAGCTGGAGCTCTATAGAAACTAGTGTGATCATAAGGTGATAGCCAGGTAAGGCATTGGACCTTTGAATAATTAGAGCAATGAGTAAGTGATAGGACCAAGTAGTTGACAAGCTTCCTACATGTGGATTAATGGGGATGATCACCAGATTCAGCAGGAGGGTTAGACTTACATTACCAAGATTTCAACCATGATGCTATTGGATATTTTTCGGGGCCAGTGAATCTAGTTTGCCACTTACCTTTCTCTCCTCTGCTATTCTATTCTTGGTCCTGGTTGAGGAGTCAAAACTGCACAGCTTCATTGGTCACTGATCTTGTCACCTTATAATGTTGTTAAATGACCTTAATGGCCGTCTCACTATAAATTATCACAGGCTGTATCTCAGTGCTGATCAGAGTGGGGCCTGTACTATCCTCAAGGAAAAAATTTCATGTCTAGGCAGGGCACTTATTAGGCTTTCTGCATTAACTGCTTAGTAAGAAATCATCTACACCTGAACTAGTTTGGGTGGTGTAGTGCCTAAGGCATTTGACTGCTAAGTAGAACACTGGCAGTTCAAACTCACCAGCCACTCCTCGGAAAGAAGGTTAGACAACTTACTTCTGTAGTGATATTGCCTCAGAAACCCAAGGAAGTGTCTCTATGAGTCGGATCCAACTGGACAGCAATGAGTTTGGGTTTTGGTTTGGTTACCTGAACTTACACTTGGTGTCAGTGGCACAGCCAGTTAATTCACATCAAAATGTTCTATGAAATTTCCTTACAGTTCTATCTCTCTTGCACTTAGATTGGGACTAAATGATTCTAACCATAAGACTGAGCAAAAATGAACTGAAGCACATAGATACACTACATCTCCTCCAATCTTTTTTTCCCCTGCTTCAGCTGTTGGAGGCAATGTGATTCACATGGTGTTGCTTCAAGATGGAGGGGAGCTCATGAAACTTATTAGACTTTTTTTGCCAATATGAAATAAACCTGTAGTATATTAGGCTTCTGGGATTTGGTATGTCTTTCTTGAGGCAGCTAGAAATTGTTATCATGACTAAATGTAACATGATTTAGAAGAAAAATCAGAAACTCTTCAGGAACACAGTGAATTGTTACAATAACATCAGGGAGGGATTGGCAGGACAAGAGTGCTGAGTTCTCAGGTAAGAATATAGATTCAACTGTGATTTGATTGTGGTTCTGGACTGGCAGCATTAAGTGGACCCCTTTAGCAACTTGCACATGTCAGATTCAGCAGAAAACCTCATTTACTGTTTGGAGTGAGAAAAAGCACACACTGACGAAGTTAACAAGGACAAAATAAAAACAAAAACAAAAAACCCAATCCCACTGCTATCAAGTCAATTCTGACTCATAATGACACTTTCAGACAGAGTATAACTGCCCCCATAGAGTTTCCAAATCTTTACAGAAACAGATTGCCTCATCTTTCTCTCACAGAGCAGCTGGTGGATTCAAACAGCATACCTTTTGGTTAGCAGCCAAATGCTTTAACCACTGCACCACCAGAGCTCCTCTAAAGAAGTCCAAAAACAAAAAACAAAACAAAACAAACAAACTCACTGCCTTCGAGTCAATTTGACTCATAGCGGCCCCTCCTTGAGTTTCGGAGGTGGTATCTCTACAGAAGTAGATGGTCCAGTCTTCCTTCTGAGGAGTGGCTGGTGGGTTTGAACTGCCAGCCTTCTGGTTACCAGTCAAATGCCTTAGGCACTGTGCCAGCAGAAGCCCATAAATATATTATTCTAGAAGTCTTTCTGAAGATCGTGTGTGTGTGTGGGGGGGGGGTTGGAGTTGGTATGATAAAACTGACCAATCTCTAGTCCTAAGTAAGAAGGAGATTGTGTCAGTTATTTAGAATTTGCTCTCAAATTCATTCCCACTTTTCTGCTCTACACAAAGGGTTCACCCTCTTGATTTCCATTTGGTTTGGCCAGTGGCAGGAATGCAAGAAAGTGTAGGAGTTTGAAGGGCAGAGAAATCAAGAAGCAAGAGTTTTATTCTCTTATCAATTCTCTGCCTTGGGAGGTATTTTTGGTAGTACCTGTGCTTCATCTTGTGTTACCAGCTTACCATTCAGTTCTTTCCACTGTGGCCCTAGTTCATTGTGCTCTGGAGATTTTACATTCTTTTTTTATCCATGCAGTGTAAAGAGTGGTAGTGGCTTTCTGTTGATGTTAATGTGTGGATTTCCTCATCACTTCTTTTGACTTTTCCTCTCTCTTTACTTCCCCTATATGTAGGTACCTATTGAACAACCTGGAAAGGGCTCTTTTCCCTGATTGGACCTGACGGAGCTGACCTGCAGATCTAGCTGTGTGTCCAGGAGCCAGATTTGGGTGAGGTAGTGCTTAAGGATGAACCATTATTAAGCCAAAGGGATATCATTGTATTTGTGGGCAGATCTGGCAAATATTCATGACAGAATGAGATGCCAAGGGAGGAAGAGGTCTTTCACGGGTTGCCACATTTGAGTTGTTAGGTGAGAAGTGCCCTGGTAAAGATTTCTTAAGCACTCCACTAGCCATATTTTGGTTTCTCAATTTTTTGTAGGTATATTTGGGAAATTTTCAGAGTATCTAACATTCCTTCAAGTAGCCCATTACCCAATCCAAACCCCGTGCCACTGAATTTATTCCAACTCATACAGACTCTGTAGAACAGAGTAAACTGCCCCTAGTGTTTGCAGAGCTGTAAATCTTTACAATAGCAGGCTACCACATTTTCTCCTGCAGAGAGGCTTGTGCGTTCAAACCACCAACCTTTTGTTTAGCAGCTAAATATTTTAACCACTACACCATCACCACCAGAGTTCCTTACTAGCCCACTAAACCCACTGCCATCAAGTTGATTCTGACTTATGACCCCCATAGGGTTTTCAAGGCTCCAAATCTTTATGGAAGCAGACTGCCTCATCTTTCTCATACGAGTGGCTGGAGTTGGAACTGCTGACCTTTTGGTTGAAGCCAAATATTTTAATCAGTATACCACCAGAGTTCCTTTAGCCTATCAGTAGGACCTAAATTTGGATTGCTATCCTAATGAACAGATACGCTATCACTCACTTGTATTACCTTGGACCTTGGTAATACAG
Organism: Orycteropus afer afer; assembly: GCF_000298275.1. NCBI lineage: Eukaryota > Metazoa > Chordata > Mammalia > Tubulidentata > Orycteropodidae > Orycteropus > Orycteropus afer. The sequence continues at coordinate 2,707,691 of NW_006921789.1, forward strand.
AAAATTTGTCTGTGGGTCATCCAACTTTAAAGAAATAGCTGGTTTTCTAAGGTCATTTTTCTTTTTGCATCCAGATGGTGTGCCTTCTGCAGATGGTAAGGCCCATATGCAGATTCTGACCCACTTGCTAATCAAGGGACAGGTTTGTGCCAGGGCCTAAAAAATCTGCATTCAGGTTCACAAATGCAATTATTTAGATGAAAAAAAGAGACATAAAAATAGTTAAGCTACTAAGTTCTAATTTTTCTCTGAACATAATGAAGTGTTTTTTTTTTAAATATGTAGTTAACATTGCCTATTAACGCAACAGAAGTTTATTAACTATTGATCAAACATGAAAATGGGTTAGATTCTATCAGTAATACTTAACATAGAACTATTAACTAAAACTATTGATAAATTATGAATTTATAGTTTAGTGTTCTAATATGATTTTTACTTAATAAGCACTTAGGAACTGCTTAAGGAGCCCTGGTGGCATAGTGCCTAAAACATTTAACTGCTAACCAGGTTGGTGGTTCAAACCCACCAGCCACTCCACAGAAGGAAGACTGGGCAATCTACTTTCATAGATTTACCACCCTGGAAACCCAAAGAGGGTCGCTATGAGTCAGATTTGACTCCATGGCAGTGAGTTTGATTTGGTTTTGGTTTAGGAACTGCCTAATAGCAACAATGAACTGCTTTAATTGAGTGTATTTTATTTTTACTTAATTCTTCTGTGGTATGAAGGTTGTGTATCAACCTGGCTGGGCCATGATTTTGAGTAGCATGGCAGCTGGATGCAGTTATTCCCCATGATGAATTTGGATGTGATATAATCAATTCTATGGTGGAACCTGCTGTGAGCAGCTAATTAGTTGCTTTTGGTGTAAGGCCTGCTTCCAGTATATATGGGGAAGATTTGAGGAAGGTCTCTACCATTTTGTCATGTTTTGGATTCTGTATTTGGCTGAGCCTTCATCCTGGCCTTGAGTGAGAGGTCTGCCATGTTGCCTGCCGATTTTGGGATTCTGCCATTTTTTACCTGTTGATCTTGTTTTCATCAGCCTCAGAGCCAGCAGCTATGTGAGGTAGAAGAAGCCTCTAGATCCAGTGGGCCTGGGACAAGAGGCAGAGCTGAAGCCCAAGGTTGACAGGCTCTCACCCAGCCTCTAGAAGCAGCACTCTGAAATTGGACTTGTACCCTCCTAAACTGTAAGAAAATAAATTTCTATTTATTAAAGCCATTCACTTGTTGTATTTCTGTTACAGTAGCACTAGAGAGCCAAGACATCTTCTAATATAATTTACATTTTTTTCTTTAATTAAGTGCATGTTTGTTAAGCACTAATGATCCCAAAATAATATTCTTTAAAAATTTTAAATATGAATTAACAGAGTTTCTGCTCACCAGAAGTTCACTATTCACACTGAATGGGAGAGGAAAAACTAAAGAAAGAGGTGAACTTAAATGCCATGACTTTAAATTTGTTCTAAGCTTTTGAAGAGAACACATAATTACTAAGGAGGAACTTTAAAGACTAACTGAAAACTCCTTCATTTCATTGTAGCATGCTTCATTTCATGCATTTTTAAACTTAATCAAGGAGAGATATAATCGTGGTGGCAACGATGTTCCAACATCGTTTGCACAATTCCACTCAGGCAAACTGGTTCAAGCTAGAAGGCATGATTGAAATGATAAATCATTCTAGTTCTCTTTCAGTTTTCCTCCTCTCTGTCTGATTGTGTCTAACTTATCATTCAAGGCCAACTCATATCCCACTTTCTTTACGAAGTTGTCCTTTTTTGAGAATTTCTGCCTTTCTAACGTTGTTGCTTTTACTTTGGTACCTGTAATTAGCACATTACCCAGCAGAAAATTTTATTTAAATTTCCCCCAATGTACAGCTAGCTTGATTTTCCCCCCTCCATCATATTAAACATCTTTTAAATTGAAAAGAAAAATCATGACAGCAATATATACATGCTTGAAAGAGCTCAAATAAAACAAAACTAGTTATAGTTCTCTTTTTCTTCTCTGAGTCCATTGCTCTCCCAGAGGTAAACACCTCAACTCTATACTTTTTCACACTTTTACCTTCATATCTCTGTGTCTTTGCCCACCAGTTTTTCCTCAACTTGATGTGCATTCTTACATTCTCTTCCCATCTTTGAGACTCTTCTTAAAAGTGACACGCCGTATGAACATTTCCTTGACAGCCTCAGTCAGCATTAAACATTTTATTCTCTGTACTCCCTTGATCTTCCTGAAGAGTGGCTGTTGGGTTTGAACCACCAGCCTTCTGGTTAGCAGTTAAATGCCTTAGGCACTATGCCACCAGATGGGGCAATCTACTATGGTAGTGATACTGCTTCAGAAATCCAAGGAAGGGTCTTTGTGAGTCCAATCTGACTCCACAGCAGTGAGTTCGTTCAGTTGGTACTCCCTTGATAAGCTTCTTTTACCTCTGTACAGCACCCATTTCATGTTGCCTTGATTAATAATAAGCTCTTTACATTTTCACTTTACTATAGAATGATGTATGTTCTTTGAGGGAGGGATCCCATGTAATTAATTTTTGTATCTCCTACAAAATTCCACCCAGCCACTCTTAGTTGTGATGTGTTTAAGTAGTTACATTGAAATATATGGGAGCTTTGGAGGTGTAATGCCTAAGGCATTTGACTGCTAACCAGGAGGCTGGCAGTTTAAACTCACCAGCCACTCCTTGGAAGAAAGATTGGGCAATCTACTTCCATAGTGATACCGTCTCAGAAACCATCTGTTTTATGTGGCTTTGTCATAGCCCAGCTTTCAGTATCTTTGGACAGGGGCTAGAACCTTTTCCTTTCGTACTCCAATAAAAATGCCATTAATTAAAGTTTTGGAACCACACAGTTCTGTGACCTTTTGCTCTTTTTAAAGTTATTTTACATGTATCAGTTACTTTATACCTTAGAACATCCTATGTTAGTAGGCTGTACAGGTCTAAAGAGAAAAAACAAATAAAACAACATGGGCTTTGAAGTCAGACAGACCTGAATTTAATTCTTGCTTGATTACCTTCTGGTTATAAGATCTGGGGAAACTTCTTTAAACTCTGATAACTTCAGTTTTATTATGTTTAAGATAAGGAGAGCTTTGTAGAATTATTGGGTGGGTGTTGTTGTTGTTGTTGTTATGTGCCATCGAGTCGAACCCGACTCACAGCGACCCCTCCTTGGGTTTCCGAAGCAGTATCACTACGGAAGTAGATTGCCCCATCTTCCTTCCGAGGAGTGGCTGGTGGGTTTGAACAAGTCAAGTGCCTTAGCCACTATGCTACCAGAGCTCCCTATTGGGTGGGATGTATGATAAATGTAAAGAAGATACTGGACAACATAGTAATCACTGAATATAAGTGAAGATTCCCTTCTCACCATATTCCGTTTGAAATGAAAGCTCATATAGGCCATGTGGTTAGACAAGGATGGCAAATGGTAACAACGTCAGGACTGGAACCAAGGTATACTGACACTGTGTGTTTGAATATGCCTGGCCCCTTTAGCTTAAAGTCTGGGCTGAGGATATGCATTTCTGTAGGAAGCTGAAAGCAGCTTGTCTAGGCTATCATCTTGCTGCAGGGCACACTCACACAGCCTGAGATGCCACTGCAGGGAAGAATTCATGCACCTACTCTACTTGAGAGGAAATGCCACACTCACACCATCTCTGAAAGGTCCTGGAGAAAGTAAAATTGTCAGTAATTCATTAAATTGCAGAGGTATAACTGTTGCCCATGAGTGAATATCTAGTTAACATAAATTGGTTAAAATCATACATCAAGTAATTGAAATTATTACCCATGAAGTGGAACTGGAGAGAAATAGATATTGAGCTGTAATGCATTCCACTCACCGTACTCATTCTTTCTGTCAATGTGCTCTGCCTCTGTCCCTTATTACAATTTGTACAGATTTAAACAAAATGAAATTAAGCTAGAAAAAAGTCAGCATAATATGTGAATAGTCAAGCAAGAAGGGTGTTTAGCAGAAAAAATAAACCCTCATATTCATTTGACCACTCTGCTCCAGTATCAGGAACCTGAGAACTCTTTAGACGATGGGCTATTTATGATCTCATGGAAACTGACCAGGAAAAAAAAAAAAAAAAACATAGGAAAGTTAGAGGAGCTTGGAGTTCTTGTTATTTCAAAGAAACATTTGCTGGAAGGATTTTGAGGAGGTAAAATTAAAAGTGATTTCGCATGGAAACTTAAGCATGGAAAATGTGCTTTAGATCAGAAATTCTCAAGTTGTAATGTACATATGAATCACCCGAGGAACTTGTGAAAATGCAGATTCTGATTCTGTAGGCCTGCCTATGGGAGGCCTCTAGGTTCTTTACTAAAACAGTCTCCTATACTTTCTTTAGACCATGCTGACCATTTCTGGGATACTGAAACACTGAAATGGAGTCCCTGAGTGATGAAAACATGAAAGCACCAGGCTACTAACCAAAAGACTGGAGGTTCAGATCGATCCAGAGTCACCTTGCATGAAAGACGTAGAGAGCTGCTTATGAAAAAACAATCATTGGAAACTCCATATAGTGCAGTTCCATTCTGACATACATGCAGTTGCCTTGAGTCAGAACTGACTTAATGGCCACTGGTTATTGGAAACACTGAGATCCCATAAATAGCTGCCAGTATTTTGAAAACAAACAAACAAACAACAACAACAACAACAACAACAAATGCATTGCTATCAGTAAAGATGTCCAAAATAATAATGATCTTGTTTGGGTTAATGATGCTAGAGAGCCAACTCATGAGTCAAAAGTGAACCCCAGGACAAGCTTGTTTCACGGTGAAATCAGCCCCAGAACATGTTTTAATCTGTGTGAAGATAGGACTATATTGTTTCTCATGCTGAATAATTCATATGGATCCTTCACAGAAGCCTCCTATAAATCAAAGGGAGAGAATTGAATTGGGAATAGTAATGGTGAGACATTTTGAGTTCCTACCTGATTTACCTGGACACTCGTTAAATTTCTCTTGTTCTGACCAAATCATTCCTGGTGATTTAACAGCTCCTAAATATAGCCCCAGAGACCCTTTCATCATGGTATGTGATTCTAAGTTATGTGATTTTAAAGCCTTGTCAGATGGATATTAGACAATATTGAAAACTCAGGCACATGTGAAAAATCTTCTAGAGAAGATTCATGGAAACACTTGCCTTTGTTAAGTTTCAACTAATGTGCATCATCATAACAATGGCTATTTCTGATAAAATAGCTGATGCTACTCAATTTATAGTAATACTTTTGGTTTCCCATTTAATAATAATAGAATATTCCTTTCTTTTTTTCTACCAGGAAAATTGGCTCATATAAAGATTGAACTATTTTCTATGGATGAATTCCATTCATTCCTTCCTCCATTCTCTTAGTTCTTTTTTGATAAATGACAGGAATATTTGGAGTTTTAAGTCTGACCAAGCACCATAATGCTCTGATTAGAATAATAAGGAGTTTAGCACATTACAAATTTTATGTAAAGATTTCACATAGATAGAAATAATCATTACTATGATACAAGTGGTTTTATGAAGATATAAAAAAAGTTTGTCTTTGATAATGTTTTGTCTTATCTGCTTCAAAAGATTGCTGTGAAGATCAAATGGGATAGTGACTTGAAAGTGATCTGTAAAGTCTAAATGGAATTTCTGACTTAAGTCTCTTCTTCCACCAATCTACTTTATGCAAAATTACTAGATTAATCTTCTTAAAGCATTACTTTGATTACTTCACTACCCAGCTCAAAAATGTTTAATTACCTACTCCAACTTCCATTTCATGGATTGTGTTTGACTTCCATTGATATCTAACAAACATCACATTGCCTTTCTAAACCTTTCTGCAGCTACTTTCCTATTCTAACATCATGTTCCCACACTACTGGGTTAAATCATATCTCTAGAGAATTTCTGAACCAAATTTTCAATTGTATCCTGGACATCTCCACCTTCTTGTTCGGTAGGGACCCTAATACTAAACCTATCCAAACAAAGGACATTAGCTTTCCCAAAAAACCTGCTTTCCACATATATTTAGCATTATTTAGTTACCTAACCCAGAAAATTATTATTATTATTATTACTTTTTGCCCCTACAACTCTCCCTCAAGTCTACCTAAAATTTGTTACTTATATAAATCCATTCTAGAAAATATGTTGCAGGCCTAATATTCTGCGGTTCTTTTATTAAACAAACATTTAAGAATACCTACCACACATTGGCTGTTGTATCGCTTTCCTGTTGGTGCTGTAACAGATTATCATAATCTTTCTGGTTTAAAACAACACATTTGTTTTCTTATACTTCTAAAGGTGGAAAGTCTAAAAGGTGTCTCAATGGACTAAAATCAAGGTGTAGACAAGGCTATGGTCCTTCTAGAGATTCCAGAGAGGAATCCATTTCTTTGCCTTTTGTAGCTTCTAGAGGCTGTCTACATTCCTTAGCCTGTGGCCATCTTTACTCTTCAAAGCCAACAATCATATCACATATCTCTGCTTCTGTCATCATATCTCCTCTTCATGACTCTCCTGCCTCTCTCTTTCACTTATAAGGATGCTTGTTGTTATATTGGGTCTTCCAAGGCAATTCATGAGAGTCTCCTCATCTCAAGATCTCTAGCTTAATCCCTTCTTCAAATTATCTTTTATCAAAATAGGTAAAACATTCACAGGTTCCATGGAGTAGGATGTGGACATTTTTGGGAAGTCATTATTCTACCTATGATAGCCATCCTTCTAAGCATTGGGGTTACAATAGTAAATATAATGATGTAATCCCTCCTATTAAGGTAATCAGGTACAAAGCAGCCTGCTTTGGAATTATGATGAAAGCTATATGAACTATTTGGGAATTAAGGAAGGCTTTGGAAAGACATGATATCTAGTATGTTGTTGTTGTTGTTGTTATGTGCCGTCGAGTCAGCCCTGACTCATAGTGACCCCTCCTTGGGTTTCTGAGGCAGTATCACTACGGAAGTAGGATTGCCCAACCTTCCTTCCGAGGAGTGGCTGGTGGGTTTGAACCGTCAGCCTTCTGGTTAGCAGTCAAGTGCCTTAGTCACTATGCTACCAGAGCTCCCGATATCTAGTATATATATTTGAAATTCTATTTGAGATTTTTGCTATATTTTAGGAGTGATAATTATGGCAGAAAATAAGTTGTTATTGCAACTTAGTTCCTAATGTTGCTGTGTTGTTGCTAGGTGCTGATGAGTTTGTTCCTACTCATAGTGACACCACATATGACAGAATGAAACATTGCCCGGTACTATGCAAAGTGTCATTGGTATATGCGAGCCCATTGCTGCAGCACTGTGTCAATTCATCTCCTTGAGGGTCTTCTTCTTTTTCCCTGACCTTCTACTTTACCAAGCATGATGTTCTTCTCCAGTTATTGGTACCTCTTGATAATATGCCCAAAGCACTTCAGATGAAGTTTCTAACCGCATCCGTCAATTTGATTCTTTCACGTTTACAATGGCGAAAAGATTGACTTGACATAGATTTCAGTTCAAATCCAGAGATAAATATGTCATATTCATTGTCTTTATTGTCTATCCTATAAAACATTCAGTAGACATAAAAGAAGTGGAACTAGCATGTGTGTGAAAAACACTTTTCTATTTGCAAAGGAGAAACAGACACCAGACATAGACTGAATCTGCTTTCTGGGAACTTATACTTCAGAAAGAATACAAGACACAGGTATAGATATTCCCAAAAACATGAGTGAGAAGGAGGTGACTGTCATAACAGAAATACAGATAACAGTATTGCATGCATTCTAGGCTGAAAGGAAATATTTTCAGATTATGGAAAGCAGGGAAGACTTGTTGAAAAACGTTGGCTGTGAGCCGGGATCTCTAATCTATGGTCATGTTGGTGATGGTAGAAAAGAACATTTAATAAAAGGTCTTATTTCTACATTGTTCTTAAGTACAGGAGAAACAACATTCCTGCTGGAGGTCTTTGAGTCTTGTTGCTGAGGTTGCAACAATAACTGAAGAAATGCGAATTCTAATTACAATTTCTCGTCTACCATACAGAATTATTCACGCACTTCCATTGCTTCTACCAAGTCTTCAGGAGGATTTTTGTAGCAGGGCTGTAAGGGAAAGATGTAGAAATAAATCACATGCTACCTTAATAGAATGTAAACAATGAAGAAATTCACAAAGGGATAAAAAGTGCTATTTCTAACCATTCCACATAGAAAAAACAGAAAATTCACAGCCTTGAGAAATTATTCCACAATAATTTATTCAGTACACATTAAGCAGCAACTCTCTGAAAAATGCAGTGATGGATGATGTGGGGAATACAAAGATTTTAAGATGTGGCCCCTATTTTCAATCCATCTGTGTGGGTAAAAATACAGATATTGAGTAAACTACAAAGCATGTGTGATTCTTGCTACATGGTTAGTATGTAGAAGAATGGAAATTCAGATAAATTATAGTGGATACGAGGAAAGAATGCTCATGGAAGAGACAATACCTAAATCTGGTCCAAAAAGATGAGTAGGATTATAATACATCAAAGTACTTACATAGAGTTGTTGTTGTTATGTGTCAATGAGTTGATTCCAACTCATACTGACCATGTGTACAGAAGTAGAAACACTACTTGGTCCTGTGCCACCCTATGTAGAGTGGAGGAGGGAGGAAAATTGGTAGTAATAAAACTCAAGCAGAAAAAATAACACGAGAAAGTATGGTTATAGGGAAGTCATGACATTTCCAGGGACTGTGAAGCCAGTTGCTGTTGAGTCAGCTTCTAATCACGGACACCCTACGTGTGTCAGAGAAGAATGACTGATTTCTTTGGAAATAGATTACTGAGCCTTTCTTCCAAGGTGCTTGTGAATGAAGTGAAAGACCAATATTTTGGGTGACAACTGAGCATATTAACCATTTGCACCACCTAGGAGCTACTCAGGGAGTGTAGATGACATCCCCTTCCCCCAAATATTAGTTAAGCAGTAGGCATAGAGAGTGTTACAGGAAGTAAGTATCTAGATTTCAAAGAGTATATAGCTTTGAGGGGGTACATAGAATCCAGTAAATGAAATAAAGTGTGATTTATGTTGTGGCAGAGGAAAAAAAGCCACATTTTAACCTAATCTAGGAGCCACAAAGACCAGAGAGCACCTGCAAAGGAGTTACAATCTGAGCTGAGTCATGAGGGATGATTTTGAGTTGGGTAAACAAAGAGGGGACAGTGGAAAAGTCTTTGTGAAGACATAGAGCAGAGAGACTAAGAGCACAACACATTTGAGGAGCTGCAGAAATTCCTTTGAGTTTAAAACCTTGTCTATAAAGGAAAAGGATGAGAAGAGCCCATTGAGGTAAACAGCAACTGGACCATTCAGGACGTTAAAACTAGGCAGGAGGCTGTTCTAACAATGGAGCTAAGAGTGGTTAAGGTCAAAACTATGAATTAGCAACGGAGATGAATGAAGAGAATACAGATGAGGTAAATATAGTGCATATGGGAAATATCTCCCTAGTGATCTAGTCTAATTGGAAGAGCTTTTGTCACATGATCTCACCATGATCATATTCATATAAAGAGCAGAAATGAAAACACACTCAGTAGTGCAGCCAAAGGTTGAAGGCAAGAAAGACTAGGTGGTACATCCAAGGAGAAAGGCTAACACAAGATTAAAAAGAGAAGAAAGATGAAGGTGTCATGGAGGACAGGAGAAGTGAGAGCAGAGCTCAGGACACATGCTACTTGCAACAAGATATTCTTTTCACATAAAGGCTTGTGTATATAAAACAAGGTGGAAAGTTGCATTTGTAATGATGTTGTACTAGCTTGATAAAAGCAACTTAATAGGTTTTTCTAATCTAACATTCAGGACAGGGGTTAGATGATTTGGCCAGATTTTAAAGGCTGAATCCTCAGAGGAAGTTAAAAAAAAAAAAAAAAGTCTCAAATATTTTAAAGTTCTTTTCCGTTCACTGGGTCGCTGGTCAAAATAGCAAAGAGAGAATGTTGGTGAGCATAGTTAAGTTAACTTCATATTATCTTCATGTTAAATTGTTATCTTTATGTTAATTTTATATAAATATGTAGCTTTACATTTCTTGGTTATCGGTTAGAAGAATTCACTAATAATTTAGAACAGGAAACAAAGATGTAGTTTCCCACAGAATTTGAACAGTTGAAAATTCAGGGAGGAATTGCAAGGATTGACTCCTATTGGTCAGTATTATCCTGATGACCACTTCTTCCCTTCTAAAGTTTTTCTCTGGAATGATTCCTTCAGTGTTAACTCTTATTACTAAGGTTTTTAATCTTTCTCTGTGGCTTTACAGTGCTTGAAACAAAAGTAGGTGCTTATTACTTACCAAAAAAAAAAAAAAAAAGGTTTCCAGAGAGAGAAAAACGACTTATGTTTCTCCTTCTTTAACATGCCTTATCACATCAGCTAGATAGCCCAATTGTCTCTCTCTCTCATCATCCATCTCCCTAGCCTCCAAAATGTTTTATTAGACATTTTGCACTCATTGCAAATCTCTCTCTTTTTTTTTTTTCTTTCTGGTCTTCCATAGTAATATTTAGACCTTGTGTAGAATGGCAACTTGGTGTACATAAGATATGTGAATATTTGCTAAGTACCCTTAGACCATCAGCTAAGTATATTTTGGTATACAGTAGTTCCCACACAGTACCCAGTTAACCTTTTATCACTTTCTAAAACATGCTTAGCTTCATAGCATGAGCTCATTCATCTTTGCTAAAATTCTTCATAGAAATCTGAACAAAAATAGTTTCCATTAAATATTCTTCAACACTAATGTAGAGACTTTTATACTTCCTTTTTTTCTTTTTAAATATAGCTGTTCGTAGGCTTTTTATGACTTAGAATAAAAAAAAGTACAGAAATAAGTCATGTAACAAAGTGGGGACACCAAGAATCAACTTCAGAAAATGACGAACAGGGGGCCATAGGTACAGGAGAGGCCTTGCTTGGCAACAGATGAAGAAATTAGGCAAACATTTAAGTTAGTTTTTTTTTTTTTTTCTCCATAGTGGGAGAAAAAGAGATCAGAGAACAGTTTATTCTACTGCTGTACAACCTGGGAAAAAATACAATACAACTCAGGAGATTATTTTAAAGACGCCAAGACCACCACTGTCATTTTTAAGACACTCAACTTAGTAGAAATCCCTGGCAATCCTATAGCAGTATCTAATAGGCATTTGGTTTAAGTCTTTAAGTGTGGAGGCAGTTGAAGATATGCTTTTGTTGATATTACTCTTTCTTGACTCCAACTTATATAAAAATATTTATTCATCATACTTTTTTGTTACCATTGTTTATTTTGATTATATGGCTCAGCAAACATGTTATTCCTATTATTTTAACATTAAGTTATATTTTTAAAAAATGGTCTTGAGATGTGAATATAATTTGTAGCCCAAAGATCCATGAAAGCACCCAGTTGCAGACTGGGATCACAAATCAGATAACTGCAGAGTCTTTGAACTCCTTGAGATAGTATAGAATGTGGAAATAGAATGTCACATACAAAGAGGACAGATAGATTTGAATCATAGGCATGTAAGATTAGCAGATGTAGTAGCAGTCAACCAGTGATTTAGTCAGCATCTTACTCTTTTAGTCTTATAGATCTCAGTGGCTGAAAACAAAACTTTTTCAGTTCTTCAGTAAGCACACTCCATTTTGCTCAGATCTGAATTCTGTTAAACTCTTGATTTATCTGGGAAAACAATAATCCTAAATTTTCTCCTTACTTCTTATGCCAATATATATTTCAGATGAATCAAAGCTCTGACTATAAATAGTAAGGCTATAAATAAATAAAGAAGATATTAATGAATTTAAAAAGATTGTAATAGGAAAGTCTTTCTAAATAAGACAGAAAACATAAAAGAAATATTGAAACATTTGGATAATAAAAGGCAAATATTTCTGCCCAACACAAAATAACATAAAATTTCAAGAATATTTGAGCAAAATTATTTACAACACACAGAAAAAAAATACTGTTTTATTTATCTAGAAGAGGTCTTATAATTGCATAAGAAATTAATAACCAAATCAAATATATACAAAGGAAATTCCCATTTAATATAAAAAGGAACACAATACTTTATCAGCATAAGAAGAGATGCTTTACCTCAAAAATACAATTAATAATAGCATACCATTTATATTCAAATGGCAAAAATAAAAATTTGATAATCGTCTTCTTGGACTGTGTAGGGAAACAGACACTCTCGAATTGGTTGCTGGCAATATAAATTTGTATAACATCTTTGAAAGTCAGTCAGGCAATAATAAAAAATAAAGTATCCTTTGATTCAGCCTTTCTGTTTGTAAGGACATACACTTATCTTTTAATGTACTTACACTTGTATACACAAAATAAAGTCAAGGATTACATTACGTTTCTTACTGTACTTTTTGTTTTACTCTATATTAACAATTACCATCCTATTTGTTTACTGCATAGTTATCTACATATCCCTGGCATTTTTCATCATAAATTGGGGGAAAAAAGCAAAATGCACACAAATAACATAGTTATTTATAACGTAGTTATTTTATAACAGTCAGATTATCAATCAGTTTTATTGACAACCCTCCTAGGGTCCTGAGCTTTCCGCTCTAACTTGAACTGTTTATTCTCTCATCTCCAGAGTGGTGTCCTGGTTTTCCCTTGACCTCTTCCCTGGATTTGAGTTTCTTTTTACAGAATTCCGTGTTTCCTAGGACTGACACACTGTACTAATATTTTGTTTAGATATACATTTCCAGGTTTATCATAATTTTCTCTCAAAAATCAGAAAGTATCTATTCAACATCTTAGCTTCCAAAGCTGCTGTTGAAAATGTCCTTTTTCCTGTCTGGAAGCTTTATTAACTCTTGTTCCCCGGGTTGTGACATTTGTGATGGTTTGTCTTGATGGAGCATTTTTTCATACATTATATGGGGCAGTTAATGAATATCTTCAAATGTCAAAAATTTTCATGTATTATTTCTTTAATTAAAATCATTTTTAATTTCTTGTAAAGTGTAACATGGGTTCAAAATATCTCATGAAACAAATGTCTGGCTTAATACATCACTGTTAGAGAAACACTGGAAAAAGCATGATGTTTTGGCAAACCATCCTAAAAGTCCTCCACATTTCACTTTTGAATCACAACAAATCCCTTCATTTCTGTAAATAACCACTCTCAGGTCTTGTGTGGTCATTTTACAGTTTTATCATGTGTTTCAATAAAGAGTATTTTTTTAAAAATACATATTTGTTCATAAGTTTATTTTAACCTACATGTTCTCTCACTTTTTGCTTGGCAATTTATTTATTGAAGAAATCAAGCAGTTTTACTTTTGTTTGTTTGTATTTTGCAGATTTTTCCTCCATAACATATTACCTTATCATAGGTATTTCTTTTAAGTTGATAGCTGGACCTATAGACTTTATCGGATACAAGTTCATTTTTGGGTGCCAACCCTTTTAACAGGTGGTGTTGAGTATGTTCATCTAAGATCTCCTACCTTTTTTTGTGATGTTGCATGTCACTGATGATCAATAGCTAGATGCAATAATTTATAAAGATGAGAAAAGGGTGATATCTAAGATAATTTTTTTCTTTCTTTAATTAGCTGAAATGCCTACACCAACAGTAGAATTCCCTGTATTTATTTTTGGCTACCTTGTTGAGTAGTTTGTAGAGGAAAGACATTCCAATCTTCCTATTTATCAATTTTCAAAGTAAGAGTTGGATTCATATCATCCTCTGTAAGTGATAGAAAATTTCTCTTTTTAATTATTATTAACTGATGAATTTAAACTTGATTGGTTTCAGTCATTTGAAAGATAATGGCAGCTTCTTCAAGTTGACTTCTGAGTCCGTTTGACACAATCCTAGCAATCTTTGTATGGCAAGATATTACAAGTTCATCTTGTAGAATTTATGCTCGATACCTGCATGCATTTGTGCATCTGTGTGCTTAAAAATAGGGAATGGCATTTTAAGGTCACAAATCTGGGTCCTAGGGATGCTCATTGCTACTGACTTTGCCAAACCTGCTTTTAGTGTTCAGGATCATACTTCATTGTAAATCCAAACCACAAGGTGTTTACTCAACCTTTTCTAACCTGCATCAGAATATCAGCATTGTGGATAGTGAAGATGATAGGATTGTTGCTGTTGATAGCTGTCATCTAGTCAGCTCCAAGTTATGGTGACTGTCTGTTTACATAACAGAAAAAAACATTGCCTGGTCCCACTCCATATTCATGATCACTGAATCCATTGTTGTGTCTATTGTGTTAACCCACCTCATTGAGGTTTTCCCTAATTTTCATTGGCTCTCTACTTTATCAAACATGATGTCCTTTTCTAGCAATAGGTCTTTCATGATGACATGTCCAAAATAAATGACTTGAAGTCTCACTCTTCTTTACCTTTAAGAAATATTCTGTTTTTTGTTTTTTTTTTCTTCAACTTACTTGTTTATTCTTCTGGAAATCCACAGTATGTTCAATATTCTTCACCAACATCACAGTTTAAACACATTGATTCTTCTTCTGTCTTCCTTTTTGTTATATAACTTTCACATGCATTTTAGGCAATTGAAAAGACCATAACTTGAGTCAGATGCACCTTAGTCATCAAAGTAACAGCTTTATTTTTAGTAATAGAATTAGCATATTAAAAAATTACTCATTTGCAAAACTCAGTGTAACAATAGCACTACTATCACAACCAATATGATCACTGAAACTATTTATTTTTGTATATGCTTTCCCTATTTCTGTGCCATTTTTCATAGTTATACTATGTCTATAGGGTTGACCTGTGTTTTATTGACTATTCAAAGACATCTGACTGTGTGGATCATAGCAAATTATGGAAAACATTGTGAAGAATGGGAATTCCAGAACACTTAATTGTGCTCATAACAAACCTGTACATAGACCAAAAAGCTCTTGTTTCAACAGAACAGGGGGGTACTGCATGGTTTAAAATCAGGATGGGTGTGCATCAAGGTTGTATCCTTTTGCCATCTTAATTCAATCTGTAGGAGCTCTGGTAGCATAGTGCCTAAGGCACTTGACTGCTAACCAGAGGCTGGTGGTCCAAACCCACCAGCCACTCCTCGGAAGGAAGATTGGGCAATCTACTTCTGTAATAATACTGCCTCGGAAACCCAAGGAGGGGTCGCTATGAGTCAGGCCAACTCAAGGGCACATAACAACAACAACATTCAGTCTGTATGCTAAGCAAATAATCTGCTAACTAGTAGATTGGCATTTCAAACTCACCTCCTGCTCTGTGGAAGTAAGATGGAGCCATCTATTTCTGGTCAAGATTTGTCACCTTGGAAACTTAATTGGGTTGCCATGAGTCTGAATTGTCTCAATGGCAGTGAGTTTGGTTGTGGTTTTTTGATATTAGTTACTATATCTGTGTTACTCTTCTGTTTGTCTGAAGCTCATTTTCTGGTAAATATCTCAGAAACAGCTCATGGGAACAAAATTCCCTTATTTCTTGAATGTCAATAATAGTTTGTCTATGACTTTCATAAGGAGTCCTGGTCCCTCAATGGTTAAGAGCTTGGCTGCTAACTGAAAGGTTGATGGTTCAAATCTACCCAGTGACTCTGCAGGAGGAAGATCTGGTGATCTGCTCTTATAAAGATTACAGACTAGCAAACTTTATGAGGGTTTTCTACTCTGTTACATGGGTTCACTATGAATCAAAATTAACTCAGTGGCATCTGACAATAACAAGAACTTCATTCTTGATTGTTGAGAACTGTTAGTTTATGGCTGGATATGAAGTGACTAGCTCACATTCTCTTTCAATGAGTATCTTCCATAAAACATTGCTGTCAAAAAATCTCATGATAATCTAATTTTTTTTTTCATTTATTAGACTTGGTCTTTTAACCTAGAAGTGACTGCCTAAAGATTTTTTTCCTTTGAGATCTAGAAATTTTACTAGAATATTTCTTGATGTTGGTCATTTAAAAAAACAATCTTTCTTTCCATTTTGTATTACATTTCCATTAGATTTATTGTTGTTGATGTTAGTTGTTAATTGCTGTAATTTCCATTCTAACTCATGGTGACACCATGTTAGAAGAGTAGAACTGCTCCATAAGGTTTTCAAGGCTGCAGTCTTTTGGAAGCAGATTACCTGACTTGTCTTCTGAGACACCTCTTGATGGTTTCCAACCTTTCAGCTAGTAGTGGAGCTCATAACTGGTTATGCCACCCAGGGAACTGTCTGATATTAGTCATTTTAGATTGATTTTCCCTGATACTCAGTGTGCCCTTTCAAAATCTTATGTCAAATAACATTATTTTGTGAAAGTTTTCTCAACTTACAGTCTTTTGTATTGGTTCTGTTGCCTTATTTTGGGTTTCTTCTCTGAAAATTCCAAATACACGTTGAATCTTCTTTGTTATCTTATTTGTCACTTACTCTTGAATATCTTTTCTTCTTTCTTTTTTGTTTTTATACTTTTTTCTTTATAAATTTTATTTCTCTTTAGGTATTTTCTATATCACTTAAAGAATCTTTTGATTTTTTTAAATTTAATCTTTATTCTTTGAAATTCTTTTTCTTTTCTCCATTAATTCTAGAGTTCTATCAAAATCTCTTAACTTTTTCTCATTATCTAATACTGGTTTATATTGTCATTTCATAGCTTGTAAAATTTTCTTATTGTTCTTTAGTTTATTTAATTATAATCTTGTGAAAACTTGTCAGAACTTCTTATCTATTGCTTTATCTTAATTTTATTGTGGGTTTCCATATTTATAAATTTCTCTCCATATATTTTTGTTAGGATTAAGGAAAGGGAAGAAATAAAGGTATGTTTTCAATTTGTAACAACTAATCAGTCCCATTTGCATTGTGGGGTTTTTGTCTTTTTCTGATTAATGTATAGGAGTTTTACATTGAACTCATTTACTTGTCCTTCTTTGCTTGTATTGGTTACAAATACTTGTAGTATGTGCTTGTTCTGTATTTTTTATCTTGTTGTTTGATTTATTGAGTTTTTAATTTCAATTTATTATTTTTTTGTTCAGGCTTTAGGCTTTTCTGTGTCTTATTTAACAAATCCTTTGCTACTTGACATGACAGCACTTTTCCACGTTTTTCTTTTTTTTTTTTTTTCACATTCATGTCTTTTATTCATTTGCAATTATTTTTTTTTAATGTAGTAAAGTATAGCAATAATTTTTCCCTTATATGGATAGCCATTTCTGGCTAAGAGTCCATCTTTTCCCTTTGATCAGTAATGTCACACTGTTGTTGTTGTTGTTGTTGTTATGTGCCATTGAGTCGGTCCTGACTCATAGCGACTCCTCCTTGGGTTTCCGAGGCAGTATCACTACGGAAGTAGGATTGCCCAACCTTCCTTCTGAGGAGTGGCTGGTGGGTTTGAACCGCCAGCCTTCT
>NW_006921789.1:2725494-2726105 GCF_000298275.1 Orycteropus afer afer
GGGTTTGAACTGCCAGCCTTCTGGTTAGCAGTCAAATGCCTTAGGCACTATGCTACCAGAGTTCTCTGGATAAAGATAGAAGGGAAGTTTGTCATATTATTGGAATTTATTACTATGGAAAAGATAGAAATATCTTCATAGGCTGGAGTAATCTAAGGAGATTGAATTTAAAAATATTTGGTATCCTAAGTATGAGGTCAAATCAAAAGACCAAGGACAGAATAAAGGGAGAATTTACTTAATTCTAGCACATATAGACATTTTAAGGAGATTTCGTAAGGAATAGGTCTCAATCTGAAATACCAGTGTGCTATGGGACACCAGTGATGGTAGTACTCTCCCAAGATAATAAATATAGAAACTATAATAAATATAGTTTCAACAAGTAGGAAGTTTATTGTGGTGATTTATCAGGCAGAGATCAATCTATGCTTGAAGTATTTATTATACACATCCCTAGACATCACACTTCCTAAGAAACCTAGGCATAAAAGTATCCTGGAAGAAGATGGTTCCGGCAAGATGGCGGACTAGGCACAAGGACTGCACAGACGCTCTTCAACAAAGAAAAGGGAAACCAATTAACACAAACACAGAAGATAATCTTGGAC
>NW_006921789.1:2729534-2730836 GCF_000298275.1 Orycteropus afer afer
TCAATGAAACCAAACCAAACTCATTACCATTGAGTCCATTCTGACTTACAGTGACCTCCACTGGGGTTCTGAGATGGTAAATATTTGTGGAAGTAGATTACCCCATCTTCCTTCCAAGTGGTTTGAACTATCAATGTTTTGGTTAGCAGTCAAATGCTTTAGACACTGTACCACCAGAACTTCTTAAGAGTTCAATACAAGGAAGAAATTTCTGGTTTTATAAAATGTAGTTAGCTGCTGTAAGATCCCAGGCCCATGGTGGTGTGCCAGGATAGGGTAGCACAGAAGGTGATCTGAACCAGTCTCAGTGTTTGAGCCTATTCCAAACTTGATAACAGCTGTATATTAGTGGGTAAGTCATAGAGTTGACCCCTGTGTTTAACACTGAGCACAGGGCACTATTTGGTGAGTGAAAGAATTACCATAATTTCTCTCTTTGCTTAGTTGCTATTCACTGGAATATAACTAGCCTGAGGAATAAATGGAGTTAATTCCCAAGCTACCACTCAAATAAACTTTGATTTAAGACTTTCCCCATGAATGCACACCATTTGAGAAGGCAAAATCAGCAAAGGGAGAAGTCATGGAAATAGAATTTACTATTTTCATGAAACTAGTTAAGATCTCCTCTAGTGTAGAAATGGCAGCTCTGAGAGTGAGGTTGAATATTTGCAGAGGTGATGCAGAGATTAATGGAATATTTGAGGCAAGTCTCTAGGATAGAGCAGTAGAAAGTACTTTAATTATAACATTCCATTGGAAAATGCTACTTCCATTTGTGCATTTTACAGAAAATGTATGGGACTCTCTTATGGTCCTACAACATTCTGTAACCTATATATAAGTGTAAAAATATATAGTAAAAAGTGTAATCACATTAACAAAAACCAAATTCTACAAATACCAAAAGACTTTTTATGGAAAGTGAAAATCTTAGAATGTGTTTTTGAATTGTCAAATTTATTGGGTAACAATGGCTACATATCTCAGAGACCTGTAGAGCAGTGCTGATTCTTTCATTTGTTGTTGTTGTTGTTATGTGCTGTTGAGTTGGCTCTGACTCATAGTGATCCCTCCTTGGGTTTCCGAGGTGGTATCACTATGGAAGCAGATTGCCCCATCTTCCCTCCGAGGAGTGGCTGGAGGGTTTGAACAGCCAGCCTTCTGGTTAGCAGTCAAGTGCCTTAGCCACTATGCTACCAGAGCTTTGGAAATATTGATCTCTAGGCCATGTGTTGGAGCTCTGGTAGCATAGTGCCTAAGGCACTTGACTGCTCACCAGAAGGCTGACGGTTCAAATCC
>NW_006921789.1:2731457-2732071 GCF_000298275.1 Orycteropus afer afer
ATTTAAAGACATTTATTTAAACTTTTTCTCTCTTTTTGACAAACTATCCTACATCTCTACTACAAAACTATTGGAAAAAACGTGCTATTAATTTAAAATTGTTTGCCTGGCTTTTTCCACTTATCTTTCCCTTCTCTTTTTTCTTCTTCCTCTTTCCTCTCTCTTTCCTGACAAGTAGCATAAGATCTGTGTCCATGTGCCCAAAACTTCCCTTCCTAAATTCTGTCCCTGTTTTCACCCAGAGGTGAACTGACCAGAAAATACAATTCCTTCCAATGAGAACTGTCAGCAATATGTGTGGGCAATGCAAGGAACTGCAAAGAAACATTTACCTTATAATATTTTCTTGTGTCAAACATGAAATAAATTATATCTGTGTTTAAAAATAGTCAACACAACTTGGAAAACATGTATTGTTTATTCATGATAATAAATGTATTTTTCAGTGAAAGCCATGGACGTCCAAACATAAACTGAATTACGACAACCCAATGGCTTTTCTTTTTTTTCCTTTTTAATACAAAATCCATGACATATCTCCTCCTATTAATTGGCTAAATAATATGAGTGAGGAGAAAGGATAAATCAAAACTACTAAAATCCTTTTAAACACA
>NW_006921789.1:2733086-2742778 GCF_000298275.1 Orycteropus afer afer
AAGTACCATTAAATAATTATTTATCACTTTCCAAAAAGTTGCATCATTTGGTCTTTCCTAGTTGTTGTTTGGTCTATTTGACATCACAAAAAAAAAAAAAAAATTGAATGCAAGAAAAAGCGTTCCTAAACACAGTGTTCTTATTGACAACATGTATCATGGTCACCCTACTAAACCATTAAAATTGAATGATCAGAATCAGAAAACTTACATAATAATTATACAGTTTTATAAACATAACCCCAGGAGGAAAGGCACTTAATCCCTCCACATGGTTGTTCCAGTCTGTATTCTCCACAGCTCTTGAAAAATAGAAGTGATTTTTGGCCTGCATACAAATACAGCAGAGCACCAGAATGAAATCAAATCAGGATGCTTATGAAAAAGAATCAAATTGGCCACCGAATATTTTACATCAGTAGGAAATTTCTTTAGAGACCTCTGATGGAAATCGGAATCATGTTGTTATCATATCAAGTGTAAGAGTGTTATAAAGCTGTTGGAGAAATTTTCTTAGTTTATTGACTAAAAAGTCAAGACAATTGTTGTAACAGAAATGCTTGACAAGATAATTAAATGAATGATAACAAAATCTCAGCAGGGAAGTGCCCATTAATTGAATTTATTGGAAGCATGTTTTCACAAGTATAACCAAATTATCTAATTTTCACTTACATTAAAAAGTGATAGTCTATAGCAACCAATTACTGGAAATGAAGGAAAGGGCCAGTACTTTGAACCAATAACACAGAAGAAAAATAAAATTACTAACATCAAAGGACTGCCATGGCTTTTGACAGCTTCCTAAGAATTTCATTTATCATTTTGTACTGTGAAAATATTTCAGTGAAACTCGCCAAAGAAAAGAATCCCAGTAATTTCTATGTAGCGGTGTCTTTAAAGCTGGAACACATTTTCCATATTCCCTGTATTGCTTTACCATCTTAATGCATGTGTCAGTGAAGTTGGCCAACAGGTCAAATAACTGCAGAAGAAAATGTTTTAGATACAAAAATGGTGTTTTGACATTTTTCTTCTGTAAAAAAATTACTGCCATTCTGTTTACCTCCTCAGAATTATGTGCTTGTCTAGCTTTTAAAAGTTTTGTTGCTGTTTTCACATTGTATAGACCAAAGAGTCTAAATTAAAGTATCATTAAGGTCAAATTTTCAATTTGAAATGAAGGATGAAAGGATCTATAAATCTACCCAGATTATCTGTTTTGAGTTGCTAACGTAATCTCCCCAAATCCAAATGGGATAATTTTCATGCTTTTTAGCAAATGAAGTTCCAATGTGCATAAAAGTTAATGATGACCCTGGTGATATATCTGTACTAGTCAACTAGATTTTGTACCCTGTCAACATGTTCAATAGAAATTTAAGACTTTGAAATCTGCAACTTTTATATTTCTAAGCTCATATTGTAAAACAACGTGACTCTGTTGATAAACATTTGGCAATAATTTTATATAATAGGAAAATATTGAAATAATTTTTTTTGGCTTAGTGTTTGTACAAAATCTAAGTAGACTTTACTATTTTTATAATTTAATCCCAGAAATGAAAATATGAATTAATAAATAATGCCCAAAATATATATATGGTTTTAATTTTGAGGCTTTTTTTCCAAAAGAAAATAATCATCTAAACAAATACATTTAAAACATAATTGGTTAAAATTTAATAACAATATTCAAAATAGTTCTCCCATTTTCAAAAATATGTTTCAGCTTTAAAAACAGGTCTCAGTGTTTTATTTAATGTGGGATATAATTTTACATTCAGAAAACTAGCTGCTGTGATTATAAAACTAGCAATTAACACTTCATTCACAATAACTTTATCACATGAATTGAGAACAGTAATAAAACCTAGGCTGATTTCTCTTCCACAAAGTTGATACTACAGGGTTACAGAAATTAATGTAGAAAGAAGAATAGGGTCATGCTGTTTTCCTAAATAATTTTCCTAAATTAATATAAAGTAGGTGTCAGTTATGGTAGAGCTTGATAGCTTGATTGATAGATAAATGTAGAGTCATTGATAGGTAGATAGATATAAATATGGCTAACATTAAAATATAATAGAATGTCTGGTTTTGCCAAGTGAAGTAATGCACATGAAAGGTATTCATTCCTATCTTTTGTTGTCATTTCTATTTCTGTTTTTACCATTTGTCAATCAATATAATAAAAGAAAGTTTTCTAATTAAAGAATATTTAAGATGCCAAACAATTCTTTTTGGGATTTACGTTGGCAGTTTATAGTCTAAAAGCATAACCACATCAGGCAAAAACTGTATGTAGACCGCACTGGATTTTGAAGACTTATTCTTCTAACAGAAATTGTTATTTAAAATTATGAAGCAATATCTACATAATATAAGAGTTAATATTCTTGGGAGGGGAATAAGCAAAGAAATTCCTTGAAATAGATTTTTATCTCTTAGCATCAGTTTAATGTCTTGCACAGTGCTTTTAAATCATCTTAGAAGGATAACTTTCTATCCATTAGTTTATGAAAGTTTAATCACTCATATTATGAACCTAGCTACTAGCTACTTTCATTCTATGAGATATTGCACATTTATTTCCAATAGACCTTTTCTTTGATGATTAGAATTGAACCTGTTTTTCTAACTGATAACCACTGCCACATTTTATTTCTACAACACCTTCACATAATATGTATCTAAAAATACAAAATTAACCTCAATCATGAGTTGCTGGGGCTTCTAAGTTCATCATGTTATTTATCAGGCATCATCTTAGATGAAACTTGCCTTTAAAGTAGCAGTTGTGTTTTCTGAAGAAGTTACCTACACGTCTTCAAAAACCCGACTGGTCTAGAAAAATGACTCTTTGAGACTGTCATATTTCTTTTCTTTTCTTTCTTTCTTTCTTTTTTTTAAAAAAAGACAAAACAGCAATAAACATTTTAGCTCTTTAATGAGCAAAGATCATGTCTCTTAGCATTGGACTAATAATCATTATCCAGATTATCTTTATTTCACGCAATGGCCAGTGACATGGCCAAGATGTACAAAGTTGTTTCCATCAAGTAGTATACAATTTTTTTCTGTATAATAATCTTTCATTCTTGAAAAAGAGTAACTGAAAAGAAAGGTTTCTGTTACTGCAGTTAGTTTGTCAGAGAAAGTTCTTTGCATTATCTTACAAACTATCAAAATTGCTAGTCATCTGAAAAAATGTAAAAAAAAAAAAATCACATAACTTTAGTCTAATAGAAATATAATACAGGTAAGAGAGAAAGTATTTATCAGGGATGTGCTCTTTAAGTCCATCTCAATTTTTTTTCTTAATATAAATGTACATCTGATTACATATACAAACATTTGGAAAGGTCTGTGATATACCATAACTGGTAACAACAGGGGGTGAAGAGTTTCCTGTGGTCACAGAATATTCTTTAAAAAGCACAGACACATGTGAGACTAAAATCTTTCAGGTGTTGACACTCCTTCTAGGTTCTGTATCTATGTTGTACTCTACTGAGATTGCATGAGTAAATTCCAGTGAATGAGCCTCAGTAAGAAAGATAAGTGATGTGAACAGGGACATAATTTTATATTGAATTATTATTAGTAACATTTTGTCATGCAACATGAGTAAATCAATTAACTGAGAACTGTAACCAGAGTGGTAATATTGGGGCATCCTCATATCATAAAATAATGTTGCAAGTAACTCTTCGGACACACTTCACCTTACCAAAGGAATAAAAATACAGAGTAACAAAAATCACAGCAAAATTATAGATCTTGTACTATATGTCCAATTAGGATAATAGTTATATAAATTATTAAGATGGAAATGAAAAGAACATTAAAAACAAGATTTTTTTTTTCTGGGATTCACATCTGTGAGTATTCACCACTATACCTACAGTTTCTTCAAATACCTTTAATAACTAATTCCTTCTATTATGAAACTACTATGAATTATTTTATTATAATTACTTTTGCCCCTTAAAATCTTCTTTAGGTTCTGCCAATTGATGGAGGAAGCTTCTATGAAAAACTCCAATGGGATAAGAAGAATTTTAATTACGGCTTAATCAGCAGCACAGCCACCAAGCATATAAATTATCATGCACATCGTGCTAAAAATATCCAGTTTCCTTTATCCCCAGAACTTTATACTGACAGCACTTATGTGATAATGTTTTACCTGCCAGTCTTTATACTTCGTTGTTTTACTGGCAAATTTCAGCATGAGCCTCCGCTAAGGCCATTAACAGCATTGGTGCTTTGTGTACTTATCCAAATATGTAAATATGGTTTACACAATAAAACGGCTCCAAATAAAAATTGGTGAAAATTATCTGACATTCCACTGGTGTGTCCCTTGTGCATATTCATAGCTGTTTTTTTTTTATTTTTATTTTTATTTTTTTTTGTATTTCAGACATAGTTCTTTCCTGTTTGGTGTTCACATGCCTAATTCCATTATGTAACTTAAATCTTCAAAAAATTAATTCTTGAATGTGAATGAAAAAGTATCATTCAGAACAATTGCTTCAAGCAATTGAAATCCATTTTTAAAGTTGATTTGTGTATATATGTACATTTCATATTTTGAAAACCCCCAACATCCTTGATATGTATATTCACATAATATTCCTCTTTATTTAAATATTAAGAGTCTTGTAGGTTGAAAGCCAAGGAATCTTCAGTTATCATGTACTGTAATCCATCAAAAAAAATAGAGTTTGTTTCTCTTATCTGGCTATACCCTGGTTGTTGAATGTGAATGGGGGTGGGGGTGGGGGTGGGGCAGAGTATTGTTCTGTCCTCCAGTAAATGTGTTGAATGTGTGTAAGGGCTGAATCCCTGGTATAGTGTTGGGAATCATTGTAATGGTGTTAGGTGTCATTAAGGGAACATCATCAGGTGACCTCCTCATAGCTAGTGTGTAATCTGGGGGGCAGGCGGTCCGAAGAACCACCTCATGTGGATGGATGGACTCACATTCATGATCCAAATCAGTGTGCTTCATTTGGAGGGACATGATCTCCTCTTCTTGTGCATGGGTCAGATCGTTGGTAGTAGTGCGCTGAGGACTGCATCTCCTATGAACATCATGTCTCCTCTTATCCTTTTTGTAGTAAAGGGCTGCAAAGGCCAAGATGTTCAGAAACAGCAGGGATGCTCCAACTGCAATAGTGACACTTAGCTCTGTTGAGTAGTCCCTTTGATCCACTGAAAATGGACTTGGTTGTTGTTTGGGATCATCCTGCTTGGCAGTGGGAAAGGCTGATGTGACAGGTACAGAATTTTTTCTCGTAGGTCTGAAAGTGATGTCAGTTGATGGCACTTTAGTTGTTGTCGAGGTATACTGAGAAATGTCATTGAGATTATGCAGATGAGGTACCAGCTCCAACCAAAGGTTGACCTTATTGGCTCTGTAATGTTCTTTAACTCTTGGTTTTAATCCAATATGGAGATAAAGCTGGTCTTTCTGGGAATATCTGGTCCATGCTACTTCTTCAAAGCGGTTGGGCTTGGTATGGATGAATTTCGTATCTTGAGGGACTGGTTGATTTGGGTCACTAGGAAAGAAAATAGAAACTATGAGAACAAAATTGTGTTTCTCTTTTTCCTGATCTAAAGGGTACTAGTTTACAATCCAATTCAAGAAATAACTCATCAACACCTTAGACTATGTTTTAATATCATCTTGGGTTGCTTTAGAAATATCAATCCTATAAAAGCTAGATTGAGTGATGGGTTATAATGTATGTAACACAGGAAAGTCTTATATTCTGGTCCTCTCTGCCAATTTAGAAGTAAGCCATTTTCTAGCCAAAGATTTCAAAAGTTATTTAAAAATTCATTTTATATTTTATATTAGACTTTCATATGAGTTGTCTTACAGGCAACTTAGGCAGGACAGCAGGATGTAGTGGAAACAACTTAGAATGTGGAATTAGCAGATAAGGATTTGAGTCTTGCCACTGCTACATACTAGATATGTGACTATCTAAATGAGGACCTAAGAACTTCAGGTACCTTCTCTTTCAAATGGGAATAGTAGTACTTGGCCTGCTTATCTTACAAGGTAATTGGAAGGACTAATGGGTGTACAATGCTATGCACTGGAAAACACTATGATATTTGTTACTGTTGAACAAAATAATAATTAAAACTATGTAATTAAAAAAATCCAATGTGCTGTACAAAATAAAAAAAAAAAAATTTAATTAACAACTAATGCAATAGACATCACAAGTTTTTCTTAACAAAATTCCAAAAGCAAGAAGTACTAGAGCAATGATTTCTTTTTTTTTTAGACAGCACATTATAGAATTCATTTTGAATGAAGGAGCTTAATGTTTCTGGTATTAAAGTATTGGGCACAGAATTGAACACAATATTGTTTTAAACTGCTTAAAAGGAGATTTTAAAATTAAAATTATAGCACACTTCATTCCTTAGGTACATACCCAGTTTTAGCAAAATTTGTCCAGTATGTCATTACCACTGCACTTAGCATCACATCATTTTTGGAGAAATTACAAGGAAATAACTCTGTAGGGCCAATCATAGGGATTCCCAACACATAAGGAACTTCATCTCCGTGAGCTGCATCAGCCCAAGCTGGAACTTGATCTGTTTGGCAGTGATGGTAAAAGGCATAGAAATATGTAGGTGAACCAAAGTTTGAGTGAAGATCTGCTGTTGCTACAGCTGGTGCCACCCACTGGTGGTCTGTAAACAAAGCCAACAATGTCTTCCTTCTGGTTTCAGGGTTGTGACGATCAGCCCAGTCAGTATACATGAATTTAATGGTTTCTCTCAAAACATCTTTGCCTTCAGGATATCCATATAAATTATCAACAAAATTGGAAACAGCAAAGTCAAAATCACTAGCTGATATACCATCATCACTATCTACTATATTTTCAACAAATTTTAATCCTTCCCCTTGGTTAACTCCTAACATTATATCATAGTTGAGAAACTCTCCTTGCTCCATTAGTATCTGTGGGTCATCTGGGATTACATCACCATCAATCACAGGTCCAAAGGCTATGTGGTATCTTGCTGGTTGAATATCTTGGTCAACAAGTTCTTTATAAGGCTTCTTCTGTAGACATTCCACTAACTCTACTGTATCTGAAACATTGCAACCAACTTTCGTGGCCAACATTCTAGCATATTTTGCAGGTTGGAAGCTAACAGCCCAGCTGGAAAGAGCTGTTCCACTTTGAGCTATTGCTCGTTGAAAAAGTCCTATGAAAAAAACGACAAAGAATTTTCAGATGGTCTTCAAATAATGTTTTGGTAAAATAATATTTGTTATTTTAAACCTGTATATATAAAAACCTAGGTGTAACTCAAGAAACAGATAAAGAGACCTTTTTGCTTAAGAGAAAGTACACAAAGCCATCTCCAGGGTTTCATGAGTCAGAGAGCTCAACCTGCTTTGTACTTTGAGTGGCCTCAGGAATCAAGAGGTTTAACTTTTCCATTGTCTGAAGAAAGCAGTAAACAAGGAGAGGAAGGGAAGGTGTAAACAAATGGTAAGAGCCCCAAAGATTTTCAATTGTCGTGTAAACACCTATATAATCATCACAACCAGCTACATGGTGCCAACCTTCTCCTTTTTGAAAAGTGTCTTTTTGAAAAGACAGGCACTGTCTTATCTTTTTTTGGGATAGTTTGTCTCATTTGCCTATGCCTTCTAAGTGGCTCTCTAAGTTTGTTTTAAGATGATTTTATTTGAGCAAGAGATATTGAGGGCTCACACAACTACGTGGGGGAGGGGGGATTGTTGAATATGCCCTGGGGATGGCCCTTAAAGCACGCAAAACAGAATATCACGCAGACATACTCTTTCTAGCTCCTCAGGTCAGAGATAGTACGCTGAATGTGCATCTTTCAGGAGAAGACATAACATTGGATGTGTTTTCACTCCGTTAAAGAAAAAGAACATCAGCAGAATGATTTACTGGAAGTGATTGAACTTTTCCCTCTCTTGAATGTGCACACTTAAGTTTTATCATAAAGGGTAAAAGTACATGGACTACAACTTTTCACTTAATTGCATTTAAGTATTGTAAATCAGGGCCCTCTATGCAGTTTGATCAGAGAGCTGCTATGTCATCAAACTTATTAATGCATTTAATTTACTCACGAGGGTAATTTTTATTAAAATTCTTGTTTAAAAATATAATCTATCTTTTTTTAATAATCTATATTTATTATCAACTTCCAAATACAGCTTTGAATTTCAACTATTTAAACATATGCTTAGTTATTCATATGTGTAAATGAGATAAGAATTCTTTCAAAAAAGCGCTAAAGCAGTTTCTGATTTGAAGCAAAGTACTAGATTTTTCTCCAAACACAAATACTTAGTCAATGTGTCTGTATCATGTTTCTAAATAAGTCTAAAAGTATTGCAAAATTCAAAAAATATTAATCTAAATTTGTCTTGTTTTTCTGAAATATCTATGAACATATTTTTGCTTGCTAAAGCAAAGTATGCAAATACATATTTACAAAATCATATAAGAGATGTGTTTATTTGTTAACATTTGCTGATAAATATTTTATTAACTGAAAACATTACAACAGAAATAAATAAAAATGTTTTTTCTAACATTCCTTCCCATATCAGGCATTCAATGATATTGACTAAATATACAAAAAAAAAAGAAGAAGGTTTAGGGGAATATGTAAAATATGCCCTGAAATATGTCATCTAGATGGTATTGGGAAAATCGTGTACTTCATCATTAGTGAGAGTTGCTTGTTACATGTGTGCAAGATGTGGTTAGCCCAAGGTAGGTAAAGACATGAGCTATGCCACATCCTTTGTGTGGAGTTCGGAGACTTTGAAGTCTATGTGTTGAAGACTTAGAATCAGCATGCCAACAAATGCCAATAAATCTCCTCAGCATCTCCTGGTCAAATCAGGTAGCTTTGTCTGAAGAGATGGGTTTAAGATTGGACCAACTGTATATCTGTGTTGGTGACAAGGCATGGACACCTTTCACTAAAGAGTATGATCTAAGATTATATGTTCAACTGTTTGTATAGTGATTTGCCACTGTTTACCACACCATCAGTAATGGATTCATTTCTTTATTCAATGAATAGGGTAGCTATGAGTTAGAATTGACTCAATGGCAACAGGTTTCTTTTTTTTTTTGTTTAATAATGGCTGAAACTGACTTTGGGGACCATTATTGCTTTACATTTCGGAAAAAGAGGGAGGAAATAACATTAGAGATCAAATGACCCTAAGGAGTCTGTACAGATTGCCTAATGTTAATATAGCTAAATATTGGCATTAGTAGAGTCCTAACGCTAGCACAATCTAATCAGCTTAATTAAAAAAAAAAAAAAATTGTGATTTAAAAGCAAGCCATTTCATTATAGAACAAAATCCCTACACAATTAGAGATGTTCATATATATCATTTTGTCATCTCAACCAGAACTATACTGATCTAAATTATATGTTATATAAATGATGTTAATAAATTAAGTCTATAATAATATATGATTCTTCAAATATTCTTCTCATTTAATACTGGCTGTTCTTTTGAAAATTTCACAATAATGTACCTTTGGTACCAAAAATAAGTAGTTTATGCCTGGTTTTCATTTCATAAGATTCAGTTTTCA
Source organism: Orycteropus afer afer (assembly GCF_000298275.1). NCBI lineage: Eukaryota > Metazoa > Chordata > Mammalia > Tubulidentata > Orycteropodidae > Orycteropus > Orycteropus afer. Next base: position 2,742,746 of record NW_006921789.1, read on the forward strand.
TAATATTCTTAATTTGTAAAGTAAGATGTTTCA
>NW_006921789.1:2743738-2765697 GCF_000298275.1 Orycteropus afer afer
ACTCTACTCAGACAAAAAATGAAAATCATGTTACCAAACAAACAACTGCTTCATTATCTTCATACTAATAAAGTGTTTTAAATGTGTATAATCCTGAAAATAGATTAAATAAAATCCTTACATTACAAAAAAACTACTCTTCTCTTTTATTTTGATTACTGACAAAATAGAAATGCAGAACTGTGAACATTTGTGTCTGATATACCCAAGAATCACTCTCTGGAGGCAAGAAACCAAAAAAAAAAAAAAAACCTGAATCTGTTGCCATTAAGTTCATTCCAACTCCTAGTCTTAGTGACTTTATAGAACAGAGTAGAACTGCCCTACAGGATTTCCTAAGCTGTTATCTTTACAAAAGCAGACTGCCCATCTTTCTCCTGCAGAGCAGTTGGTGGGTTCAAACCACTGAACTTTTGGTTAGCAGCCAAGTGCTTAACGACTGCACCACCAGGGCTCCTCTGGAAGAAAGAAAAGTAACTATAATTCAAACTATCTGAAATCTGCTTGAAAAGATATCCTTACCAAGCTCCACAAGAGACAATGAAAAGAGTATGATAAAAAGTTAAACATGCATAGAAAGGCTGAAGAAATAGTTTTAAACAGTAATTGAGTTCAACCTAATACTCAGTTTGAACAGAGAAATATATACAGAGCATCACATACTACTGATGGTGGTGGCATGCAGACACCAAAATTGTCAAAATTTGCAACCTGCATAATACCTTTGGTTGAATTGCTCCAACGGTTACCTTCAGAATAATGGGATAAAGTCAGCAGATTGACACATGAACCCCCAGCGCCAGATCCAAAAACAGTGATTCTTAAGGGGTCACCACCAAAGAATCCAATGTTCTCACTAGTCCATCTTAAAGCCTGTATGAGATCAAGGAGTCCATAGTTTCCTTTTGCAGCCTGATCTCCTGTACTTAAGAAACCTGAAACACAGAGGGGGGGAGAACCTTTTGAGTTGGCACACATCAAATAGACATCAAGTTTATATACAACTGAAGTCTGTATTAATCAAGGTGAGTAGAGTTTAAGTTCTTATGTAAAACCTATTTTCTACCAGAATAAAATAATTGTCTTTAGGAAGAATAATAGTGACTAAAACCTTAAAAACTCATCCCCAAATGCTTCTTAAATTATTCAGGTATCAGGTAAAAGGGGACAAATAGAGGAATGAAAACATTCTGAACGAACTCAAGGGAGGCATTGCAGAAGCCAAGTTCCTTAATGGAGACATTTGGATATGATCACAGGACATATGAGAACATGTGCATTTTGCATAAAATAATAGTGTCAGTCCTCAAGTTGCTCCTGGTTTAACATGGCTGGAATTTAAGGTATGTGTAGCAGGGTCTCAGACCTTGAGAGTGTAGAGAGTAAGACTACTTTTCTAAGACTTGTGAAAAGAGGTTTTATAAACTCCATAAAATTATATGCAAAACTTTTCATGTATGTGCATATGCACATTACTATTACTACTAATAAAACAGTTGCTGTGGAGTTGATTCCTACTGATTATGGTCAATGGCTGATTGCCCATGCATAGAAAGTAGATCATCAGGCCTTTCTTTCAAGGGACCATTGTGCGGACTCAAAGCTCCAACTTTTTAGTTAGCAGCTTAGTGTGATGACTGTTTTTGCAGTCTGTGATTAAGAGAGAGTCACTGTGATAGATATAATTTGGTACTACATTACAGAATATCATAAATGATAAACTGATGATATTTGCTCAATTACCAGACTGTGTAGAATAATCGCAAGTTTTGTAAAGTTCAGGCTCATGTTGTTTCTGGAGTACTCAAAGCTTTGCTTTATAATGAATCTGATACTGATGAGAAGCATGTGTTGAAATATAAAATGTGGGTACAGGAGAGGTTATAAGGATCTCCATTGACAGAGTGGCAAAGATAATGGAAAACAGAAGACAAATAGAAATAAATATTGTGGTGGTAGAAGTTATGTGTGACTTTCTTAGGTATGGAAACATTAGTAGAGGAAAGAGCTGAAGAAATAATTTTAGTAAAACTTCATTTTGCTGACTTAATAGCTTTTACAATGTCTTAATTATAACTTGTAAAATAAACATCTCTCTATTTTGTATTGGTATAAATGGAAAAATAGAAAGTATTTAACAAAATATCTTACAGACTCTTCATATATTTTGTAGAAAATATTTTGAGATATATTACATGTAAATTAATTATATTCAGGAATTAATATTTAACTTCAGCAAATTTACAGAACTAAATTTTTAAAAATTCAGATTTATTCCCTTACTATAGGCCCATTATAGAAAATCAACATAATGGATCAAGGATTTTGAAAAAAATTATTTTATTCAATTTGAAATATACTTCATTTTTAAATAAAATAATCCAGAAAGTCAATTATATTTGTAAAAACCAGACTGTGATAACAGTAGCTATCATTTGAGTAAATAAATCTATAACTAAACTGAATAAATAGAAAGTCTTTAGGATTATTCTAGAACCAACAGATGAAGCTATATATTCTTCTGAATAATTTTCTAAGATAAGAAGAAATTAAAGTAGATTAGTGCTTCTTTTCCTACAAGACTGAAAATTCTGAGAAACAAAAATACAATCTCTAGCACATTTGTGTTCATTTGTATGTGTGTGTGTGTGTAAACTTGGACATACTAAACAATTATTGATATTGAGGTTAAATTTAAAAATACAGGCTCAGAATAAACATGTTTTTTTGGATACATCCTTCATCTTTTATTACATCTGCATACAATTTTTAAGGAAATATTTTTGTTGTTACTTATACAGAGATATTTTCATATATACAATATTCATGTAAATGAGAGTGCAATAAAATACAAAACAAAAACAGCAGAGAATTCTTTTGACTTTGTTATTAACTGAGATTTGGTATCAAAAACCAAAACCAAACTCACTGCCATTGAATTGATTCTGACTCATAGCAACCCACATTGCATTTCCGAGGCAGTAAATCTTTATAAAAGTAGATTTTCCCATTAAAAGGAAAAATATATTTATATTTCTGAAGGATCTTATTACAAATGCTTTGATCTATAAAGGCAAACTGAAGGCATCACAATATAGTCTTCTTAAAATACTGTTTTGACACAGATTTGAGGCCCTGGCTCATAACAGATCTGTTGCCCTTCTTGAGTAGTTGATTAGGTCCACTCTCCAACCATCCCCCTTACTGGAAACTGTGTATAATAAACCTAGTTACCTGTCCAAGCCCTCCCTGACTCCTCTTTACCACACTGCACCTGACTTACTATTCCACGAATTTTTAAAGTAGGCATGAATCCTGAAAACATTATGGAAAGGTTAGTGTACATTAGAGAGAAAGGAATGTGAAAGATAAAGAACATAAGAATGTGACTGTGAGTATGCATGTGTGTGTGTGTGTGAGAGAGAGAGAGAGAGAGAGAGGAAGGAAGAAAGAATGAGAGAATGAGAACATTTTGTATGTAGTTTATTACCTTTAATTCTATATCACAAATATATTCAGATAGAAATTTTACTTATGGATATAGCTTATGCCACTCAGTCAAAACCCAGAATTTTTTAAATGTAATTCCTTTTGAATAATATTAAATTTTCTATACAAAATTGACTTACTAACTGACGGAATAATCATCACTCAATGTGTAGTATGTAGAGAATCATAGTAATAAAACAATTAACTTTGCATTAACTACATAGTATCATCTCTATAATTCCAGTGTTAGCAACCCCGTTTTAACGACTATGGTAGATTTGGTCAAATAGTTTTGTGTTTATATAGCAATACTGCAAAAATATATCAATTCTCTAAAGAACAGCCTTTCCTGTATATGTAGCTTAAAGAAATCTTACATTTTCACACTTTGTCTCTAGTATTTTGGTCATGTTGTCAGAAGGGATCAATCCCTGGAGAAAGATAACATGTTTGGCAAAGTAGAGGCTCAGAAAAAAAGGAGAAGACCCTCAATATGATGGATTGACACAGTGGCTGTGATGATTTCTCAAGCATGGCAACAATTATGAGGTGGGCACAGGACCTGGCAGTGTTCCGTTCTGTTGTGCAAAGGGTTGGTATTAGTTGGAACTGACTTGATAGCACCTAATAACATCACATTTTCAAGAACAAGCTTTAAACAAAATCAATTCAATTCCAAAATTGCACTTTTTACACCATGGCAAGGCACAGATCATCAGGAAAAAGTCTTTGTGTTTTAAGCTTGGATTGTCCAAGATATTTTGTCAAGATCCACTTTTTCCCTTTCCATCACTCTTGATTTCTATTGTGTGTTTATATATATACCAACTGATCATCAGAATGAACTCAGAGAGTAACTTTGAGTTTTGTGTTAGAGAAAAATAATAGACAGCCAAAACTAAAAACCAGACTCACTGCCATCGAGTCGGATCTGACTCCCAGCGACCACTCTTTGGGTCTCTGAGGCGGTATCACTATGGAAGTAGATTGCCCAAACTTCCTTCTGAGGAGTGGTAGCTACAGGCCACACAGCAAATCACACTGCATCTCTTAAGACCTGGTAAAGCGATGCTGCATTCTTGCATGACTCCTTTGATTCCTGGTACTGCATTCAAACAACATTCTGTAGCTCAGCTAATGGCACAAAATGGGGAAAGTTAAATAAATCGGTGCCTCAGAAGAACCCCAGTTTACTAATTATCCAGGTGATGTACATTGACAACATTCTTTATAGCTTGGTATCCAATTAAGTATCCCTTAAAGTTCTTTTTTAATGACTAAGCTACTACATATTTGGGAGCTCTGGTGGTGTAGTACTACATCTTTAACAGCAGAATCATTTCCTACCATTCTAGTTGGAACTTTATATTGAGCTGCATCAAGTATAGTCCATCACAGAGGAACTCAATTTTGCAGAGAAAAGTGCTGGTTATCTTCCTGAATACTTTGGGGAAGAAGGTTTTCTCCTTATTGTCATTAAATCAGTCTTAACAGCTGGTCTAACATTATCAGGCCCTTCCCAACCTGGATTGTAAGCTCCCAAACTGTTTGACAAGAGAGAAAGTTGAGAGAGTCTGCTTCCTTAATGATTTACAACCATGGAAACTCAATGGGACAATTCTACTGTGTTCCTACAGGGTCACTATGAGTTGGAATAAACTTGACGGCAATGTGATATACTGTTTGATTAATTAATGTACTAACACTTTTATTATTTTTTGTATAGTATCACAATAAAGAGAATAAAAGCAAACTATTTCCTTTTTTGTAGATGGAAGCAGCAGAATTTTCCAGACAAATAGTCAACTATTTAGCTTACTTGATTCATGAATATAAAACCTTAAAAACATTACAGCTTTTAAACTTAAGGAAAACTTTGAAAATTCATAATTACAATTCAGCTAAGAATTATTTCACTAATCCATGTATCAATTATCATTCTCTTTAAATTGCTTGGATAGAATTTATTTAATATCGTTTTCCTCATGTTAAAACCATCTCCAACTTTTGTGCCTACATGAAACTCAGTTCTACTGGCCTGATTAAATTTATTGAGCAGGCTGAGCCTCAAATTTGATGTTTACCTGCTCTAACAACTAGGATTAGTGTCATGTGTTAGAGAAAACCAACAATCGAACATGGTCCCCAGGCCTTTGGAATGGAAAAATCAAATCAGGTCTTAAACAAATTGTGCAAAGGGAACAGAAATGAAAACAGATAATTACTGCATCCAAGATATCTGCTTGGGCTATTGAAGTACACTTCACTCAGACAGCTCTCATAGGCAGAGTCTAAGGCAGATGGGAGGAGATAAGATAAATTACCCGGAAACAGACCAACAACTTATTGGTTGGCCAATTCTATACTTAATTCTCTTGCAAAACAACTTTACATGCAGTTTCTTTGAATTGGCAAACAAATAGAAACAAGGATCTTGTTGTTGTTGTTGTGTGCCCTCGAGTCAGCCCTGAGTCATAGCGACCCCTTGGGTTGCTGAGGCAGTATCACTACAGAAGTAGATTGTCCAACCTTCCTTCTGAGGAGTGGCTGGTGGGTTTGAACCACCAGCCTTCTGGTTAGCAGTCAAGTGCCTTAGGCACTATACTACCAGAGCTCCTAAGGAGCTTCTTAGTAGGGAAAATAGAAAAAAAAGGATTCAAGGAGGAATCTGAAACCAGAAAATAATCAGACTATTTACATTTGAGATGATACCTACAATGTTAGAAATTTAAAATGTCAGTGATCCTACACTGTAAGTGTGATTTCTTTGTAGGGGGCATAGATTCAAATGTCTATGCTTGTGTCTAATTTCTGGAAACATTAAATTTAATATAATATATTTTTAGAGTTCATATTACATAAGCAAGCTATAAAGAAGTAGGAATGTTATTTGCAGTGCTTATCAATGCTGTTGCCTGGATACAGATGACTATGGTTTGTTCTTTGAGTCAAATTCACAAGTACTGCAAAATAGAGACCATACTGAGCATTACAGAACCAATCTTGCAGACATGAGACTTCAAATGATAGTGAGGTATCCTTCTAACAACTTGGGAATAAGGATCAGAAAATAGCTCATTAAGGATTTTGCATCTTAAACATAAAAGCATTTAAAACCATGGATTAAAACCTCAAAGCTTCCCAGCTAGACATCCAACTGGAAATCCCGTGTGTTAACTCCCAATCTTTTCAATTGCCAAGTCCAGTTGGTTCCGCACACTATCTGTGTTTTCTGCTTCCCCCTCATATCACTTAGTTAATTATGTATTCTTTCTTTGTGGACCAGTGAAATCCTTTTCATCAGTCATTCAACCTCCAAGTGCAGTGAAAACACCTGTCTTCTAATTTGTCACTAGGTTCACTTTTGAAAAATAATCTTCTCTAATATGGTACAAGGACTCTTGGTGGCTCAAGGATTAAGCAGTCAGCAGCGAACCAAAATGATAGCAGTTCGAACTGGTTCATTCCAATTGGACATATATTGCATTTTCACTCCATCAAAAGCCCAAACCAAACCCAGATATACTGAATCAGAAGCTGCATTTTAACAAGATCATTTTAACAAGATCCCCAGGCGATTCCTATGGTTCAAACCCCCTTACCTGCTTTGGGGGAGAATCTTCTCCTGAAGATTAGACAATCTTCAGAAGCCTAGAAAATCCTATGGGACAATTCTACTCCATCACGTGGGGTCACTATAAGTCAAAATCGACTCAAGGGCACCCAAAAAAAAACTGGGATAAATTGCTATATCAAAATAATATCTGCATGTTATTAAGACATGACTGGGTAGTTTCCCTTTACTTCTGTTTGAGTCAAGATCGTTTAAAATATAATGATTTTAAATCCCCGAAAATTTGTAGAAGAAAGGAACTCACAGAATACCATTTAATTACCTACGAGCACTAGCTAGCTTCCTTGATGTTGTGTTTTCTTGAGATCTACTATAAATTCTGTATAGAAAGTTACACAGGAGAAAGTGAAAAACAATTTCTTTTTCGTATGTAGGCTATGGAAAAATATTCGCTTTGAAATGAGTCAGATATATTAATATTAAATTAATTTTGGTCTCTCCAAGCTTGTACATTTTGGTGCATTTATTTTTTAAATTCATTTTTTTTGTGAGATTATTTGCTCTCTAATTGGTCATCTTTGGGAAGATCCACTGAGTTACAAGCTTAGGTTTCTGACTCCTGACACCTGGACGTGGAGGCACACAACGGGAAGGAAGGTGACTACTCCCAGATGCCTGGAAAGAAAACACTTGTAGGTGTTTCTTTACCTTTCAGTCCCCCAGTGCTCCACATTCTCTGTGTCTTCAAGGTAAATAAGTGAGATTGATCCTTTTATTATACTAAATTTTGGCATTTTGTGCCTCTCTCTGCTAACAAATTTAAAATATTGATTTTAACTACATTTCTTCTGAATGTTGATAGTGATGGGGAGAAGACAGGACATGGTTTTCTAGCCCTGAATATGTCCACTATATTCATTTTAAGAATAGCTCCTGAAAACTTGGGAAAGGTAACCTCTAGACTCAGCTCCCACGGTCATCCCCACTACTCCAACAGCCAAACTTGTTAGTGTTCATACTTCTTGGTTTGTGTGCCAAGAGAAGTTTAACCAGCTCTCCCTGATTTAGGTTATTGTATAATTCCTAGTTATTTCAATCTGGGCAACAAAGTGCATATCAGAACTGACAAAATCTTATGTAGTGAATAAACAAAAAATTAAAATGGGAAAAGCTACCCTTTAAAAGGATTACTGAGAAAAAGATATCATGTTGTTCATATATAGTTTTCCTACTTATGCAGGAATATAATATGCCTAGTGATTTAAATGCACAGTTTATTTAAAACATGACTTTGAAGGAGCTGTAATTGCTATTGTACATGGAAAATCTTTAGAGACACCAAGAATTATAAATTTTTGTAAATTTCTAACTTTTTAATGTCTATTCTATCTTTCTTATGTACTCTCAGTGTAAGCTGTGTGAGTGTACTTATTTTGTAAGGTTGTATTTCTGATCTGTTTACTCTTTTTTTCTTTTCCAGTCTGGGAGATTCACCGTACATAACCCAAATGGCCATTCTATATGCATTTGTTGAATGAAAGAAAGCAGTAATATTTTATTTACCATTCTCTGTTACCATTTGGAAACCAAGAATGAGTCTTTTTAAATGAAAGGGGTCTATGTGTCTTTCTTTGATGACAGCAGTAAATTGGGAACCGGAGATATAGTCAATTTTATGGGGAAAGTGCTCTAAGACATAACATGGATGGCAGTAGTTTCAAAGGGAGAATAATAGGAAACTCTTGGGTGGGGAACTCCCTGAGAGAAGAAGAGGACACACAAATGAGCAAGCATAGCCTGCAATATTGGTCCAAGGACTCAAAGTTTGAGAAGCATTTGAGATTTCACCAATGTTTGTTGTTTACGGTCTAGTTGATTTTGACTCATAGTGATCCTATGTGACAGAGAAGAACTTCCCCATAGGGGAAGACTGTAATCTTTACAGAAGTAGATGACCTATTTTTTTCCCATGGAGCCACTGAGTAGGTTCAAAGTGCAAACCTTTGGTTAGGAGCTGAGTGCCACCAGAGTTCCTTCATTCAATATTCAGTGTTGTAAAAACGCACCAGACTCAGTAGGACAACTTGTGTGTGTAAACAAGTTACTGTGTGTTCAAGTCACTCCTTTGAGATCAGTTTCCTAAAAGGCAATGTTAATAATAGTGCCTACCCTAAAAAAGTTATTATTATTAGAAAGGAGAATGTTTCGACACACAGTAGGGCTTACTATATGTTTGGGGAAAAATGCTTTGGCTTTAATGAACTAAACTTTATATTTTATTCATTACCATCTATTTCACTGAAAAATACTGTTCCAATTTTATTGAAAAAACATAAATTACAAAAGAGTTAAAAAGAAAAATATTTAAAAATTGCAAGACTAAGTTGAAAGTATACATACAGACAACAGAGTTAAGCTTACAATAGAGTTTTAAAACTGTTGTATAGATAGCAGTTGGCAAGACACTTGAAAATACATATGTTGCCCACTAGTTGAAATCAGGTAGAAAGAGTATTTGTTATGACATAAAACAAATTTATTATTCAGTATAAATTAGTTATGTTGAGACTGTGTAAATACCCAGCTTCTCATAATACTTTCACTCACTAATTTCAGCAACTATTAATAAGTCTTCCATGAAACAAATATTAATTTTATAATTTTTTTTCCTATTTTTAATTTTAATACAAAAGCTTCATCTGTAAAGAAAAACTTCTTTTTTTTTTCAGTTTTCATTCATTCATTCATTATGGACTCATGGGTTCTTATTTTATCCTACCGGTTATAATTTGTTACAATCATTATTATTTTTTTTTGTTGTTGAAATTATTCTATATTTGGTCAATGAGAATCTCTCCAAGCTGGTTCCTAAGCCTTTTTGGCACATCCCCATTAACTCTGAGTGCTTTTTGCAAGAAACCTCTAACTAGTAGTTGGAGTTTTTGACTTCCTTTTATTTGGTTAAAATTTTTGAGATCTTATCTTATTCAAAAACAAGAATAAAAGTATATGACAAAAAATATGCTTTTTTAGTAATTGCAAAGGAAAACAAAAAACAGAAAGGGAAGTTTATTTCTAAATTTTGGAGAATAAGGATAACTCATTGAAAAAGTTGCAAAAAAAATGGGATTTTTTGTTCCATTAATCTGGAACAACAACACTAAAGAACCTCTGAAAACCACCTAAGTGCTTATCAGGGGATGAATGGATAACCAAATTATGATACATCAAAGAATGGAATACTATAAAACATTGAAGAACAATGAAGTTTCTGCAAAATACCTCAAAATGTGGATGAATTTAGAGGACATGGTGCTGAGTGAAATAAGTCAGTCACAGAATTACAAATACCATATGAGTCCACTATTATAAAATGTCAAGGGAAGGTTTACATATGGAAGGAAACCTTCTTTGTTGGTTACCAAGGATGGGAAGGGAGAGTAGGTAAAATTGCTAGCTAAATAAGAGACACATATTGATTTGGGAGATAGCAAGGGCAACATACCAAAAGTGAGTGACCAGAACAATCTCACTCAGGAAAAGGAAGACAGAGAGAGGTCCACAAGAGGTTTAGACACAAAGGTAAGTACTATTACATGAACAATACTGGATTATCTGTAATAACAAACATAAATCTATGGCTGGATACATAGGTAGATAGGCAAGATAATCAGTTATGGGTAGGCAAACCGGAATTTACCCATGAACATATATAGGTTTGGCAGATGATATTTCTATATATGAATTTGTCTGTGTTACCAAAAGATAGATATACACAATAGAGTGAATAGGGAGCAGAGTTACAATAACTCCTTAGCCACAACAAAATACCTCAATGGACTGAGTTGTTGGGCCTGCACACTCAGGATCATGGTCATTGGAGATATCAAACTCAATTGGTATAACATAGCACATAAAAACATTGTTTTACATCTTACTTTTGTGAATAGTGACTGGGGTCTTAACAGTTTGTGAATGGCCATCTATGACAGAATTATTGGTCTCTCCTCATCTGGAATGGGGAGGAGTGGGGAAAATCAGAGATGCATGGAAACAATTAGTCCAGAGGATTAGTGGACCATAGGAACCTCAGCCTACATGACCCTGAGATCAGAAGAACTAAATGTTGACCAGCTACCACTGTCAACTACTCAGAAATGGATCAAAATTGGAGATCCTGGGTACAGTGGGAGAAAAATATGGAATAAAACTAAAAATCATGAAAAAGACCAGGCTTGCTGGTCTGATAGAGATATACAGAATCCCAAAGATTACTGCCACTAGTCACCCTTCAGGCCTGTAATTTAACTCACTCCCATAGCTTAACCTTTGGCCAAGCAATAAGTAGGTCTATGAGGGGGAAAATTAGACCAAAGGGGCATACTCCTTAGAACAATCAACCATGGGAGATCAGAAGGGCAGCATTTGCTCAGGGAGTAAGCTCAAAAGGCAAGAATACACAGGAAAGAAGGACACAGGGAAAAGGTCAGCACAGGGAGGAAGTGGGAAGAGAGCTGTTACATACTGGGGACTGCAATGTTATGAAATAAAATGTGTATGAACTGTTGAATGGAAAATGAATTTACTCTGTAAACTTGCACGAAAACCATAGCAAAGACAAACCAAAACACTAAATAAACTCACAAAAGGCACACATAAAGTACTGAAACACCCTACACACACATACACATTAACACACCAAACAACAAGATAAATTAATGGCAAATGTATTAATTTGCCTTGGTTAAAAATATTCATAATTTACAATTTTGTGGATCATGGAAATAGCAAGGTAATATAAGTTACTTAGATGACGCCCTTATGAGGAAATTTTAAGGATGAAGACAAGGAGAAAGACAGGGAAACAGTTCCCTCCTGAACATTTCACATGCACTTTGAAATTGGAAAAGATAGGGAAGATAAAGATAAGATGGTTTTAGCATGAAATCTCTGGGCTTGCCTCCCTCATAACTTTTAACACATTGTGTCACCAATGGTGAATTGGCCTATCTCCCTGAATAAACAGGACATCTTTGGGTCTCAAATATCTTGCATAATCCCTAGTGATTAATAACCATTGAATAAATATTGTATGAATGAACGAATAAACAAATACAGATGAGTGAACTACCTAGTAGGACTTTTATCACTGTGTTTCTGCCTGACGGAACAAGTAGCTAAATGAACCTGACCTCTGCCTTGGTTGTCAAAATACCCTGGGAATGGGAGAATATAAATATGTACTGACTATCATTTATCATATTTTAACAGAATTTTTTTTGTTCAAGAAAGATGTACATACTGTAATAATCTCTAATATTATCTTTAAATCTCATAGTCATAAAATTACTTTAGTCACTGTAGTGATAGGGAAGCTGGCTCCAATTCCATCCTTTCACCATTCATACACATAGTCTTCTCTACAGTGTATCTTGTTTAAATAGTAAAGTCCTATCAGTCTCCAACTCTGAGCTCAAATATTTTCCACTGGGCAGATTTCAAACACAGTCTACCTTTCTCTAAACTCTCAGATTATTCTGTAAATTTTCAGTAAGTACATCCCAATATTGAATTTTGTTTAATCTTATCCTCAGATCAAGCACAGTGCATATCAAACCCATTGCCGTTGAGTCAATTCCAACTCATAGTGACCCTATAGGACAGAGTAGAACTGCCCATATTTCCAAGGCTGTAGTCTTTGTGGAAGCAGACTGTTTCATCTTTCTCCTATGAAGCAAGAGGTGGATTTGAACCAGCCAAGTGCTTAACTACTGCAGAACCAGGGCTCTTACACATACAGTTGGTGTGCAGTAAATACTTGTGGAATTAAAGGTGACTATTTCTAAGCACCTTTAATTCCAGAAAAAAAAACAGAGATATGAAAAACAAGAGAGAATTAGTTAATTATTTATTTTTATACACAGCCTGTGATAGTTGGAACTGTGTGTCAACTTGGCTGGATCACAATTCTGTGTGGTTTAAGCAATTGTGATGTGGTTATTCCCACGATGGGATCAGATTAATATGTTTTGAGCAGCCAATCCATTGAAAGGGAGTTTCCCGAGGGTCGTGGCCTGCATCTAGTGTATTTATGGACATCCTGGGAAAAGAGATACTCTTCTGTGGATCAGGATTCTGTTGTGCTACCTACAACTGTCCATAAGCAAACAATCCACCTTTCAGCCTGGAGATCTTGGATTTGATGTATGTTGGAGACAACAGCCAATATACTGCCTGCTAACCTTGAGCGCCTCAGCCCCTGCAGTTGTGAGAGTCAGGAAAAGCCTCCAGCTTGATATTTGATCCAAGAACTTTGGATTTGCCAGCTTCTATAAGTTTGTGAGCCATTTTCCTAAAATGAATTTCTCTTTCTCTCTATATGTAAGCTTTACTGGTTTTGTTTCTCTAGAGAACCCAGTCTAATACACAGCCTTAACTCACACACAGTTGGAATATCCTATCCTTATAAATATCAGAAAATCAGGCATCATTCCTAACACTATGCAGACAAAATCACTAGGGAAAACATGAATATCATAAACTGAGTGATGGCAATACACTAATCTTCATGTAATTCATATGGCCGTAATATTTAGATTCAAAGGTGAAAAACAAGAGAGATCTAAATATTCTGCAACAAATGTTCTAGAAAAACAATAGAAAGAGAAAAAAATGTCAAAAGTGGTATAAACTATAATATTTAAAAAATTACATTAATCTACTTCCAAATAATCAGATCTCTGATTAGCTTTGTTCTTCAAGTTTCTCATTCCCCTAAATTTGAAATTAAAATGATTTCTTTTAAAAAACCAACTTTTCCTAGGAACTTCCAATTAATAGTTCTTGAAAGACATGCTTTTGAACCGTGTATTAAAGCCATATGGTAGGCATTTTGGTGCAGCTGCTAAGCATACATAAGGCAGTAGAACAGGAATCTGTAATATCCTGAGGCAACCACTAACACCAGAGACCAATGTAGCACCACCAGTAGCTAGCCTCAGGTAATCTTATTTGTTAATGGCAAAGGGATATTTGATAGGTTTTAATTAGCTGTTAACAATTAATCCACCTAATATTGAAAATTGGAATAATTTTTTTTTACTTTTGGGTTTTACTCAAGCCTGAGTAATTAGCCTCTGTAATCCAGTAAAAGTGTTGGCTGAAGCCCCAAATCTATCGCTGTATTACGGAAGGCTCACCAAGTCGGAAATTATTCATGAAGCTTGGCCTTCTGTTAGAGAAATTTTTCAGAAGTTTTCCTAGCCCTGTAATTCCTACAGTAGCTAATACGGATCTTCAACTCAGAGGGTCACGGAATGCTGTTCAATAGTGAAGAAGTATTGAAACAAGTAGAAGGTCAATTTAGAAGAAGCAGTGATCTGAATCTTCCCCAGGGTGCCCTTACATTAAGCTTGGATTTGTAATTGAAAATAAATCTTTTATGTCTGGGTGACAAGTCTGAGGTCCTGTCCTGGGTGCAGTTTTCACTAAGCATTATATTTTCCAGCTTTAAGTCACTGTCCTTGTCAGCTGATTTGACCTGCAATGACACAGCTGGATGTTGGCTGCCAAGTGATTAGCTATTCAAGAAAAAGTGAAACTAATCTTTGTATTAATATACATGAGGTGAAATGAGAAGGAATCTGAGAACGGAAGGCACAGAGACTGATGTTACAAGCTGTGCAGAGAGGCTTACTCCCACAGATCCCATAGCAGAATCAAACCCCAGAGAGGAAGGGTGACATTTGTCAGAGGTGGTGCAAGAGACAGGTGCCTTGGGTTGAAGTGATGGCTTGATTATCTAGCACTTCTGTACAAAGAGTTAGCCCTTTTCATAATTCAAGAAAAAAAAAATGTCGTTAGTAAAAAGCATTCATGTGCAAATTTTGATCTTTCTTATTGTTGTTTTACCTTGAGGATTAAAGGGGAATTATATTAAAAGAAGTTGCAAAAAAGGCAGGGAGGCCACATATTCTGACCTCCTCTAACCCCACAAGAGGAAGACAGAATCACCATCCATAGCCCAAGGCCTATTACTGCAAGGCCAGACATGCTGCCTCCCTCCAGCCCTTCCTCCCAAAGCTCCCACCACCTCTCTCCTGGGTTCCATAATTCACTGCAGTGGCCACACAAAATTCATAGATTACGGGGTTTATTAGGGAAGCACCAGGCTACAATTCAAGTTCAGGAAAAATGCTCAGTCTTTCTCCCAGCCCATAGTCTCTCTCCCAACAGTCTCTCACAGTCTCTCTCCCAACAGTGAATGTCCCTCGGTGTCTCACTCAGCAATGCGTGTCTCTTGCATTTCTTTCCCAGCAGTGTGTGTCTCTTTCAGGAACGTGTATCTCTTTCAGCAGCACGTCTTCCTCAGCCAGCAGAGAGAGACTTCCTCTGCCTCCAGGAGGCCTCTTTTTGAGACTGGCCTGGTGGCCAAACTAACCAATCATAACATCAGAATTCTAAGCACCTGAGAGAATGCAGGAACCTCCCAGAACGTTGCTTTGTGTTGCGCCCAACAGAAATACCCAAGGTAGATAACTTTTGCAATCAGGAGCTCCTCAGTGGCTCACAGCAAATTCCACCACAGAGTTTACAAATACTTATGGCTAGAAAAACCACACTAAGTAGTTTACTACACCGCAAAGGTATAATGATTTTTGTTTTAATTTCCTAATTTCACATGTATTGCACTGGACAATTCTGCTGCAAAAGATGTCTTTGAAGTGTTAAAAAGCAAAGATGTCACTTTAAGGACTAAGTTGAACCTGACCCAAGCTATGGTATTTTTAATCACCTCATATGCATGTGAAAGTTGGACAATGACTAAGGAAGACCAAAGAAAAATTGATGCATTTTAATTATGGTATTGGAAAAGAATATGTAACGTACTGTGGACTGCCAGAAGAATGAACAAATCTGTCTTGAAAGAGGTACAGCCAGAATGCTACTTAGAAACTAGGGGTGAGGCTTCATTTCACGTACTTTGGACATGTTATCAGGAAGAACCAATTCTTAGAGCAGGATATCATGTTTGGTAGAGAGTCAACGAAAAAGAGGAAGACTCTCCATGACACAGACTGACACTGTGGTTGCAACAATGGGCTCAAACATGGTAGAGGTGGTGCAGGATACAGCTGCCTTGGGTTGAAGTGACAACTTGATTGTGAGGATGGTGCAAGGTGAGGCAGTATTTTGTTCTGCTGTACATAAGGTTGCTATGAGTCGAAAACAACTCGACTGTAACTAACAACAATTTTACAAAATCTACATCTATTTGTAATTATTGAGGAACTTGTTGCTGTTAATTGCAACAACATATGCTCTATGACTTTATTGATTCTGATTCATGGAGACACCAAGTTTGCAGAGTAGAATTGCTTTATAGGGTTAGAGTTAACTCAATGGCAATTTTTTTTTTTTAATCTTTTGGAAGCAGATCACCAGGACTGTCTTCTGAGGCATTTCTTGGTGAGGTTGAACCACTAATGTATTGGCTAGTAGTCCCACTTAACTGTTTGCACCATCCAGGGACTTTGTTATCAGAAAGGAACCTTTATATATCCCATCTTCTCACTGTTAGAAATCTTTCTTGTTCTATGTTGTTGTTGTTAATTGCCGTCGAGTCGCCCCGACTCATAGCGAGACCCTCCTTGGGTTTCCGAGGCAGTATCACTATGGAAGTAGGATTGCCCAACCTTCCTTCCGAGGAGTGGCTGGTGGGTTTGCACCGCCAGCCTTCTGGTTAGCAGTCAAGTGCCTTAGCCACTATGCTACCAGAGCTCCCTTCTTATTCTATAGAATCATGAAACGATGAAGATCAATTAATATCATAAATATTGTTGCTGTTAAGTGCCATCAAATTGGCTCCAACTCATAGTGACCCTGTATACAACAGAATGAAACCCTGCCCAGTCCTGTGAAATATTAAATAATATTTTAATGAAAAATATTTCATTTAATCAACATTTATTGGGCGCCTATCCCTGCCAGGCATTCTGCCAGTTACTCATTGTATAAAGTCTAATAAAACATGGTCCCTGTTCTCAAGTATGTTATGTTTTAGTCAAGTGTTTCCAAAATGTATTCCTTGACCTTCATGCCATCTTACCACGGAAAAATGTGTGAAAACAAAGATTATTTGGACCCTACATACTGAGTCAAAATTTCTTGGGAGAAACTCAGAATTTTTGGACACGGAATGTGCGCTTTTTAACAAGTGCCCGAGTGATTTTGATGTACACTAAATTTTGAGAATATAGTAATGCAACAGTTAAGCACTTGGCTGTTATTGAGAAGCTGGCATTTTGAACAGGGCTTTGAACTGGTTTATTCCAGTTAGACCATCTGCTGATAATTTGCAATTCTATGTCAGACATACAGAATCAGAATCTACGTTTCAACAAGATCCCCAGGCAATTTTTATATATCCCCAGGTGATTTTATGTGTACATAATGTATACAAATGTAGATTCTGACTCAGTATACCTAGGGTGGAAATTTGCAAATTCTCAGCAGAGGCTCAAACCAGAATGAACTGGTTCAAAGCCCTGTTTAGAACCCACCCAGCCACTCAGTGGGAGAAAGACCTAGCAATATGCTTCTGTAAAGTTTATAGCCAAAAGAACTCTAAAGAGCAATGCTCTTCTGTCACTTGGGTTTTCTATGAGTTGGAATTGACACCTCCCAACAACAACAACAATAAATTTGGAGACCCTTGATGTCTTGAGGATGAAACAATAGTAGTAGAAGTAAGTTTAGTCACAAGTGTGCATGTAACTTTATAGATGAGAAAAATGGGGTATCAGAGAGAGAACATGAACTGGCTGATGTCACACAACTAGTTAAAACCCATTGCCATTGAGTTGATTCTGACTCATAGTGACCTTGTAGGACATGGTAGAACTGCTCCATTGGGTTTCCAAGGCAGTACATCTTTACTGAACCAGACTGCCTCATCTTTCTCCAGCAGAGCAGCTGATAGGTTTGAACCCTCAATTGTTTGGTTAGCAGCTGAATGCTTTAACCATTATGGAGCTGGTAGGGCATCTCTTTCCTGTCTTCTAGTTTAGCGCTCTTGTCTACAGTACATAAAAAATCAGAAACTGTTTTCTTTACTTAAATAATTCATTATATTTTATACATGTTCTTTCATTTTTGCTTTGTTCCTCTTGTTGTTGGTTGCTAATGAGTCAAAACCCACTCATCGTGACCTCGGGTGTTCTAGAGTAGAACTGCTCCATAGAAGGTGCTTGCCCGTATTCTTAAGAGAACATATCTTCAGGCATTTTCTTCAATGGTACACTGGGTGAGTACAAGTTGTCAACTTACGGCACCTGAGCACAAATCATTTGTGCTACCCAGGGACCTTTTTTTGCTTTACTAACCAATTATTTCTATGGAAGAGTGTTTTGTGTTATAGGACCATGACAGCAGAAGTTTGCTATTTTAAACTATCATCAGAGATACTTTGGAAGCAATGCTAGTGATCTGCTTCTAAAGTTCAGTACTACTCTGCATACTTGGGGTCACATGAGTTGGAATCAACTTAGTTACAACAGACAACACCAACAACTCTGTTGCTCTTCCTCCTACACTACTTTTCATCTACATCTCTAGACAAATAGGGATATTTTTCTGTGCAAAAATCAGTTCTCCTATAACAATGAATGAATGTATGAGGCCTTTTCTATATGACTTTATTGATTTTTCTTGTAGTTAAAAATGCTGATTTAAATTACAAATTATCTTTGTAATCCCGAAGAAAAGAAAAAACAGAGGAAAAAAAAAAAGTACATTTTAAAATATGGGCCAATATAATCCTGAATTTTATTTTCAAGGTTCTATCTACCTTGGATAAAAAGTTCTCTTAGAAACTAATTTTATTATTCTCTTTATTAGGAAATCTTTTAAGGGCCAAAATATCTACATAGCTCTAGCCAGTTTCCTTTTGTTCTCTGCTCAGAGAAGATGGAAAACACCTGGCAGTTTCCTCTGGCAGGATATTTAAGGCAAATACTTTCTTTATTCTTCAGGCAGAATAATCCAATTCTTCTTTTTTTTTTTTTTTTTTTTTTGGTCTACATTATATGAAACTATTCTCTTCTAACTCATATAAATGGGTAAATGCATAATATAGATGCATATTTGTTGATTGGAGCCAAGTTACAGTAGTTTAATTTCCAATTATTTGAATATAATTAATTATAACAAAGGCAAAAGTTATAAATTCTACAGAAAATAATTGCTTTTAGGTTTTTTACCTGTTAATCATGCCAAAAGACATATCATTCAGCATGCTAAAACTCCCTTTGAGCTAATTTAAGAAGAAAGGGTTTCCTGCTTATTAGAATGAACAGTTTTGGCATGTGCCATAGATTAGTCAGCAGACAGGGAACACTCTTAGTTGAGCAGATTGTCATGGCACAAAGGAATATACCTGGCAGTGTTGTCTTTATCTAATTTCCACAAAGGTATTCAATGAATTCAGAGTCTTTTCTGTCATTCATTTTCATCTTTTTTTTTTTTTTTTCTTTTTTTAAGCTGAAGGCTTCTCCTGACTCCTGCAGCTATAGTGGCTGACAAACTCAAGACTGGCAGGTAGTATAATAGGCTGCTGGCTGCTGAGGTTGACAAATCCAAGATTAGCAGACAAAAATGGCAGACTGTTGGCTCACAGGCTGTGAAGGCAACACCGCAGACCATTGGTTCAACTCCAGGAACTGGAGATAAAGATGGCCCAAATGTAGGATCCAAAATGAACAAAAAGCCAGAGACCTTTCCTAAAGTTTTTCCCTTTCAATTAATTAGTTGCTCACAACAGATTCTACTATGGAAGTGATTACAACACATCCAATCTCTTCATGGAAAATAACTATATCATCACTGCTAAGTCACTCAAAATCACAGCCTAGCCAAATCAACACATAAATTTTACTACCACAATATTCAATGCATCAAATCTATTCTTGAGATAGTCTCTAAATTCATGTGCAAGCTACTCAAGGTTGTACTTTGGCTCTCATGTACTTGTTTTAATTTTCTTCAGCTTCAACTTGAAGTTGATTATGTTCTGCAATTGGATCCTTCATATGTTGTGACTGATGATATTGATCTTCTGCCTCATTTCTCTCCACAGATGTAGTCCATTTGATTCCTGTGTATTCCATCTGGCAAGGTCTACATATATAATTACCATTTATGTTGTTAAAAATATTTTTTCCAGAGAGTAAGTTGTTAGTCTTGCTAAATTCTATTATGTGTTCTTCAGTGTCATTTCTGTCACCAAGGCATATTTTCCAATGTGCTCTTGAATGTAGTTAAAGTAAAAGGATGGAATGACTAAAAGAGCTGAACAGAAGACTTCAAAATGCAGCCCAAGAAAAAAGAGAAGACAAAATAAAATATTGCAATGAAATTTACAAAGACCTGGAGTTAGAACACCAAAGAGGAAGAACATACTTGGCATTGCTCAAACTGAAAGAACTAAAGAAAAAACTCCAGCCTTGAGTTGCAATATTGAATGCTTCTACGGTCAAAATATTGAATAATGCAGGAAACATGAAAAGAAGGTGCAAAGAATACAAAGAGTCCATGGACCAAAAAAGAATTAGCCAACATTCAAACATTTCAGGAGGTAACATATGATCAAGAAACCATGGTGCTGAAGGAAGAATTCCGAGCTACACAGAAGGCACTGTGAAAAGCAAAGCTCCAGGAATTAATGAAATACCAATTGAGATGTTTCAACAAACTGATGTAATGCTGGAAGCACTAACTCATCTTTGCCAAGAAATTTGGAAGACAGCTACTTGGAAAACCAAGGGGAAGAGATCCAAATTCATGCTCATTCAAATGAAGGTGATCCAACAGATTGTGGAAATTATAGAACAATATCATTAATATTACATGCAAGTAAAATTCTGCCTAAGATAACTAAAAAACGCTTGCAGCAGTGCTTTCACAGGGAACTGCAAGAAATTCAAGACAGATTCATAAGAGGCCATGGAATAAGAGATATCATTGCTGATGTCAGATTGATCTTGGCTAAAAGCAGAGAATACTAGAAGGAGGTTTTCCTGCATATTATTGACTATGTAAAGACATTTGACTATGAAGATCATGACAAATTATGGAAAATATTGCAAAGAGTGGGAATTCAAGAACATTTGTGCTCATGTGGAACCTGTACACAGACCAAGAGGCTGTCTTTCAAACAGAACAAGGGGATACTGCTATAAAATCAGGGAAGGTGTATGTTAAGGTTGTATTCATCACAATATTTATTCAATCTGGATGCTAAGCAAATAATCTGAGAATCTGGACTATATGAAGAAACATGCAGCATCAGGATTGGAAGAAGGCTTATTGACAACCTTTGTGATATGCAAATGACACAACCTTGCTTGTTGAGAGTGAAGAAGTTTTAAAGTGCTTACTGATGAAGAATAAAGACTATAGCCCTCAGTTTGTATTATACCTCAACCTAATGAAATGAAAAGTCCTTTCAACTGGACCAATAAGCAAAATCATGACAAATGGAGAAAAAAATGAAGTTGTCAAGGATTTAATTTCACTTGGTACAACCATGGAAACAGCAGTCAAGAAATCAACTGACACATTACACTGAACAAATCTGTTGTAAATGATTTTATGTTAAAAAGCAAAGATGTAATTTTGAGGAGTAAAGTGAGCCTGAGCTAAGCCATTGTATTTTCAGTCCCCTTATAGGCATGTGCAGGTTGGACACTAAATAGGGAGACAAAAGAAGAATTGGTGTATTTGAATTATGGCCTTGGTGAAGAATACTAACTGCACTGTGGACTGCCAGGAGAACAAACGAATCTGTCTTGGAAGAAGTACAGTTAAAATGCTCCTTAGAAGTGAGGATGGTGGCACT
>NW_006921789.1:2766212-2793960 GCF_000298275.1 Orycteropus afer afer
TTCACTAAACATTTCTGTGTGAATTTTGTAGTTATAAAAATAGCATTTCACTTCTTTGTACATATTTATTTTCTTTTAAAAAATTAGATATTGTTGATATTGCTATCATCATGAGGAATTGTATCAAAGCAACGAAGTAGGTTAGCTGATTGAAAAATGGTTAGCACCAGTGAGAGGTACAAGCTTGACAATCAGAGCAAACCTTGATTTCCTACTAAGGTAGGTTGGTATGAAAAAACAAAACCAAACTCATTGCCATTGAGTTGATTCCAACTCACAGCAGCTCCCATTGGTTTTCCGAGGTGGTAAATCTTTACGAAGTAGATTGCCCCATCTTCCTTCTGCGTAGTGGTTGGTGGGTTTGAACCACCTGCCTTCTGGTTTGCAGTCTAATGCCTCAGGCACTATGTCACCAGAGCTCCCAATAAGCTGGCATAGTTGTACTATACACAACAGTAAAACAAAACTGGCCTTTTTGTATCAAAAACAACATGTCAGATTCTGTCCAGAGAAATTTTATTCACTGGAACAAGTAAGGCTCCACGTGCAGAATGAGTGATCAATATTTTATTATTTATATGTCTCCGCTATCTAGTGCTGCTATAACAGAAATACCACAAGTGGATGGCTTTAACAAATATAAATTTATTTTTTTCACTGTTTAGGAGCTCTGGTGACGTTGCGCCTAAGGCATCTGACTGCTAACCAGAAGGCTGGCAGTTCAAACTTTGGAAGGAAGATTGGGCAATCTTCTTCTGTAGAGATACCACCTTGGAACCCAAGGAAGGGTTGCTATGAGTCGGATTCAACTCAATGGTAGTGAGCTTGTTTTTTTCTTTTTTTTTTTTTTCTCCAGGAGATTCGAAGTGTGAATTCAAAGTGCCAACTTTAGAGGAAAGCTTTCTTTCTCTGTCAGCTCTGGAGGAAGGTCCTTGTCACTTCAGATCTGCTTCCTGACTCTATCTGGATTGGCATGTATCTTACCTATCTCTTCACTGCTTGCTTGCTTAATTTTCTTTTATATCTCAAAAGAGATGACTCAAGATACGCACTACCCTAATGCTACCTCATTCCTATAACAAAGATAACTGATTCCCAAATGGGTTTATAACCAGAGGCATAAACTTTAGGATTTACAACATATATTTTGTGAGGACATAATTCAATCTATAAGGAACTTTTATGGTGTAGTGGGTAAGGCATACCAGAAGATCAGTGGTTCAAACCCACCAGCTGCTCCATGGGAGGAAGATGAGGCAATCTACTTCTGTAAAGATGTACAGCCTTGGAAACCCAATGGGGGTCACTATGAGTCAGAATTAACTCCATGGTAGTTTTTTTTTTTTTTTTAATTCAATCCATATCATTATATATCTTAGGTCACAACTGCTAAATTCCCTGAGCTGAGCTTTACCATAGTAGTTTTTCCTAATTATTTATGATGAGATGTAGAGAATGCTAATTTCTCAGTTTCAGCTTTGAGGCCTAGCATCAAGTTGGCTTCACTATTATAGCCTCTTTCTCCCTTCTCTTTTCCTTTGCCTCTTTGATTCATGCAGAGTTGACTTTTGTTTTTTCTTTCTAGACCTTTTCCTCCAGACTTTCAGTTATGCTGGGATCATTCTACTTGTAGTTCCTTTGCCATTTCCTTACATGAGCTTTTCACTCCTTAAGAAACCTATTTTTTCTTCAACCCTTTTTTGTGAACACAAATAAACTTCTTTAATTCAATTCACCTAAATAAGATTCAAATGAAAAATACCAACAAACAAACAAACAAACAAACAAACAAAAAAAAAAAAACAGCATTTATCTGATCTGTCCAGAACACAAGGAGCTCTGGTGGTGCAGTGGTTGAAACTTTCGGCTATAACCAAAAGGGTGGTGGTTTGAATTCAGCAGCTCCTCCAGGGAAGGATAAGGCAGTCTGCTTCTATAAAGATGTATAGCCTTGGAAACCCTATTGGGTATTTCTACTGTGTTCTATAAGGTTGAGACGAGTTGGAATCGACTTGAAGGCTAAGTGTTTGGTTGTTTTGTTTTTCAGAATATAGACTAATTCCACGATTGCAGTAATGCCCATCCTATTTAATGTTGTTGTTATGTGTCGTGGAGTCAGATCTGACTCATAGTGACCCCTTCTTGGGTTTCCGAGGTAGTATCACTACAGAGGTAGATTGCCCAACCTTCCTTCTGAGGAGTGGCTGGTGGGTTTGAACCACCAGTCTTCTGGTTAGCAGTCAAGTGCCTATTTAATAGCAAATAAAAATCATAGTGATTAGTCCTATGCCATATAATTAGAATTTGTTGAGAAACTTACTCTGTGCTAGCCACTTAGCTAAGTACTTTATAAACCATATTTCATTTTTCTATACAGTAGCCCCAATAAATAGGTCAAGTTTGAAGTAACCTAATGAATTAATTAGAATGTAAGATTTAAAAGCTTTGTCCTGAAAGAAAAAAAAAAAAGGACGTACTTAACATGTTGATAATAAAGTGTGCCTTTATGTATGATCTTTTCTAAAATAAAATATTTGTCAGCTGTAACACCTAAAGATGACTTTTCTTACGCTTCTAAGCACTTCCCTTCTGAACACTTAACTTTTTTCTTCCTTAACAGATCATCTACCCTACACAGCTTCCTTCTATTCCCTGATAATATAATCTTCTCCTTTCCAGAGGTCACACACGGGAACAAATGCATGACCCATTTGTGACAATGAAACACAGCAGCCTCCTTTTTATAGTACAAAGGTACAATCAGGGAAGAGAAAAATAACTAAGCAAGAAAGGCAAGTGAGAGAAAACTCCCCTGGTTTTAAACATAACTCAATAGGAAATCTGTCTTTCATCAAAAGCATTTCCAGGCTAATGACTTGTGGTTTCTTCAGCCTTCATTTAAGTAGAATGGGACTCACTTTTCATAAAGCGGATAAGTGGATAAAATACTCCCTCAATTCTACATTAATTTTAAAGGGAATGAGATCTAGCTTAAGTTGATAGGAGCACTCATCTGAAAGAAAGTCAGCTGTCAGAGCTCCTGGGGACAGAACTTTCTAGTCTTATTTCAAGAAAAGGCCAAGCTCTTGGTTATGCAACTTGAAGAGACTGACATTGTTCTCTGCCCTGAGTGCACCATTTCTTGTATTTTCTGTCTAATACTATATAGCTTTAAGGGGTAGGAGGAGACTTGTTTAATTACATTAAGAACATGTCTTAGAATTTAGTTCAAAGGAAAATTTACTGGCAGCATGTGACAGGCGTTGCACTGGGCATCATGTTTAGAGAGGCATATGAAACGAGCAACATATGAATTAGAGCAATTACATCGTGCGGAAGATAAAGGAATAAAAACAGTTCTTAGGCTATTGCTGTGTGTAACTGAAGCAGTGTCATAAAGGTGGAGGGTAGTACTTATAAGAGGTATGTTTTTAACATCTAGAATACATGACTTCAGATGTGCATCATTTTATTCCACATCTAAGGCTACACTAAGGAGCCCTGGTAGCACAATGATTAAGTGCTCACTGCTAACTGAAAGATTGGTGGTTTGAACCCACCTTGTGACTATGCATGAGACAGACCTAGTGACCTGTTTCCATAAAGATTACAGCCTAGAAAATTTTATGGGGCCATTCTACTCTGTCACATGAGGTCACTGAGAGCTGAAATCAACTTGATAGTACACAACAACAACAACAACAACAAGGCTGTATCATGAAGAGACAGATATATGGACACTGATACAATTGTATTACTCCCTTTAGGATTTTTCACAACTCCCATCTAAGCTTTTAAGTCTATTTAGTGCCATCACAAAATTCCTTGATGTGGAGAAGTCACATAGTATATATATGGCTTACTAGAGCAGGTATAGGAGCTCTGGTAGCATAGTGCCTAAGGCACTTGACTGCTAACCAGAAGGCTGGTGGTTCAAACCCACCAGCCACTCCTCGGAAGGAAGGTTGGGCAATCCTACTTCCGTAGTGATACTGCCTCGGAAACCCAAGGAGGGGTCGCTATGAGTCGGGGCCGACTCGATGGCACATAACAACAACAACAACAGCTACCTAGTGCTGTTGTAATAAAACTAACACAGGTGGGTAGTTTTAAAGAAAATAAATTTGTTTTCTCATAGTTCAGGAGGCTGGAGTCTGGTCTGAATTCAGCACGCAGCTCAAGAGGGAGCTCTACATTTGTCTATTTCAGCTTCTAGTAGCTGCCAGTAATAATTACAAATGTACCTGTCTTTATTGTCTGTCTTCTTCCTGTGTTTCTCTGTCTCTATTTTGTTTATTTTATAAATTAGAAGTTATTAGACTTAAGGCCCACTCTATTTGGGTATGATCTAATTGACATGATGAAGAAAATGATTTCCAAATAGGATCATATTTACAGGCATAGGGACCAGGATTTCATTACACATTTTTGGAGGACTCAGTAACTGTAGAGTTTTTGATAATACAAATATGTCCCTAGCACATTTCCTAACACACAGTAAAAATAAATGTTTGTTGATTTGGTGACTAAACCTACTTATGGTGGATATTGTTGCTGTTATTAAGTGCCATTGAGATGGTTCCAACTCACAGTGACCCAACGTACTACAGAAAGAAACACTGTCCAGTCCTGCACCATCCTCACAATCATTGCCTTTCTTCAGCTCATCATCACAGCCACTGCGTCAATCCATCTTGTTGAGGGTCTGTCCTTTTTCTCTGACCTTTACTTTATCTAGCATAATATCCTTCTGCATGGACTGGTTCTTTCTGATGACCAAAGTATGAGAGATGAGGTCTGTCCATTCTTTCTTCTAAGGAGCATTCTGGCAGTACTGACTTCAATACATACTTGTTCCTTTTTCTAGCAGTTCATGACACATTCAATATTCTTCACCAACACCAGAACTCAAATGCATCAATTCTTCTTCAGTCCTCTTTATTCATTGTCCAGCTTTTCCAGGAACATGAGGCTATTGGGAATACTGTGGTTTTGGTCAGGCACACATTAGTATTGAAAGTGACATCTTTATTCTTTAACACTTTAAGGAAGTCTTTTTCAGCAGATGTGCCCAATGCAAAATGTTATTTTATTTCTTGACTGCTGCTTCTGTGACTGTTGACTGTGGATCCAAGTAAAATGGAATCCTTGACAACTTCAATCTTTTCTCCATTTATTACAATGTTGCTTATTGGTCCTGTTGAGAAGATTTTTGTTTTCTTTATGTTGAGATATAATCCATACTGAAGTCTTTAGTCACTGATTTTTATTAGTAAATGCTTCAAATCATCTTCACTTTCAAGATTATGTCATCTGCATAGTGTAAATTGTTAATGAGCTTTTCCCCAATCCCGATGCTGGGTTCTTCTTCGTAGAATCCTACTTCTTGGAATATTTGCTCAGCATACAGTTTGAGTAAGTGTGGTGGTAAAAGGATCCAACCCTGGTGCACACCCTTCCTAATTTTAACACATGCAGTTATCTCCTTGTTCTATTGGAATGACTGTCTCTTGGTCAAGGTACAAGTTCCTCATAAGCACAATTAAGTATTTGGAAATTCCCACTCTTTGCAATATTATCCATAATTTGTCATGATCTACACAGTCAAATGCTTTTACATAGTCAATAAAACACAGGTAAACATCTTTCTGATATTCTTTGCTTTCAGCCAATATCATCTGACATCAGCAGTGATATTCCTTGTCCCATGTCCTCTTCTGCATCTGGCTTAAATTTCTGGCAGTTTCCTGTCAATGTATGCTGCAACAGTTTTTTAATTATCTTCTGCAAAATGTTACTTGTGTGTGTTATTAATGGTATTGTTTTATAATTTCTGCATTCTGTTGGATCAACTGTCTTTGGATTTTGCATAAGTATGGATCTCTTCCAGTCAGCTGGCTAAGTAGATGCCTTTCAAATTTCTTGCCATAAATGAGTGAGTACCTCCAGTGTTCCATCCATTTGTTGAAACATCTCAGTGGGTATTCCATCAATTGCTATAGACTTGTTTTCCCACAAATGCCTTCAGTGCATCTTGGACTTCTTCCTTCAATACCACCAGTTCTTGATCATACATTACTTCCTGAACTGATTGAAAATTGACCAATTCTTTTTGGTACAGTGACTGTGTATTCCATTTTTTTTTTTAAATTTTTTTTTTCTTTGTGATTTGGGTGAAGATTTACAGAGCAAATTCACTTTCCATACAGCAGTTCACATACATTTTGTCTCATGACATCGACTACAATTTACCACAATGCAACAGCTCCCCTCCCACTTCCTCCCGATAATTACCTCTTCCCTGTGTTCATCCCTGTATACCATTTCTTGGTGCTTCCTGAATCTTTCATTAGTTTGTTCATAGAATCTTTCCATCTTGTAACTCAAGGCTTGAATTATTTTTTTAGTTTTTCTACTTGAGAAATGCCAAGTTTGCTTTTCCCTTTTGATTTTCTAACTCTAGGTCTTTGCACATTTCATCATAATACTTTGCTTTGTCTTCTCAAGTTGCCCTTTGAAATCTTCCATTCAGCTCTTTTGCTTCATCATTTCTTCCATTCATTTTAGCTATTCTGTATTCAAGAGCAAGTTTCAGAGTGTCTTATGACATCCATTTTCATTTTTTCTTCCTTTCTTGTCTTGTCAATGACTTTTTGCTTTCTTCATGTATGATATGATGTCTTTGATATCATCCCCCAACTCATCTTATTTTTGGTCTTTGGTATTCAGTGTATCAAATCGATTCTTCAGATGGTCTCCCAATTCAGGTTGGGTATATTCATGGTCATATTTGGCTCTTGTGGACTTGTTTTAATTTTCTTCAGATTCAACTTTAAACTTGTAATTGAGCAATTCATGGTCTGTTCCATAGTTGGCCTTTGGCCTGGTTTTCTCTAATGCTATTGAGTTTCTCCATCATTCCCTTCCAAAGATTTAGTTGATTTGATTCCTGTGTATTCTATGTGGTGAAGTAGTCCATGTGTATAGTGACCGTATATGTTGTTAAAAACATTATTTCCAATGAATAAGTCATTGGCCTTGCATAACTCTGTCACATGATCTCCAACATCCTTTCTATTACCAACACCATATTTTCCATCTACCAATGCTGCTTATTTGTAGATAACTTTTACATTCCAATCACCAGTAACTATCAATACATCTTGATTACATGTTTGGTCAATTTCAGACTGCAGAAGTTTGTAAAAATCTTAATTCCTTCATCTTTGGCCTGAGTAGTTGGTGCATAAATTTCAATAATATTTATATTAACTAGTTTTCCTTGACAGTGTATGTATATTATCTTATCACTGACAACATTGTACTTCAGGATAGATCCTGAATTGATCTTTTTGATAATGAATGTGATGTCATTCCTATTCAGTTTGTAATTTCCATCATAATAGACCATGATTGTCCTATACAAAATGGCAATACTAGTCCATTTCAGCTCACTAATTTCTAGGATATTGAACTTCATGCATTCTATTTCTTTTTGACAACTTCCAAGTTTTCTAAATTCATACTTTGTACATTCCATGTTTTGATTAGTAGTAGATGTTTGCCTCTGTTTCTTTTCAATTTGAGTTGTGCTATATTAACAATTGAAGGTCACAAAAGCTTTATTCCATCCACGCCATTAAGGTCTACTTTGAGGAGCCAGCTCTTCCTCAGTCATATTTTAAGTGTCTTCCAAACCTGAGGAGCTCATCTTCTGTGACGGTATCAGACAATGTTTCACTGTTATTCATAAAGTTTTCAGTGCATAATTTTTTAATAAATGAACCTGGCAAGTCTTTCTTCCTTGTCTGCCTTAGTCTGGATGTTCTGCTACTTGTCTACCTTGGTTGGCTCTCCTGGTATTGAAATACTCGTGGTGGTATATCATCTATCATCACAACAACATGCAAACCACCACAGTACAACAAACTGACAGATGAGTGGTGGTTATTGTGAGTCATACTTATAAATTATTATCCATACACATGACTCTCTTCCTATGAAACTTGAAGCATTTGAGGGGAATTAGGGTAGACAAAATGAATATATCTTTGTATCCCCTGCCAGCATCTAGCACATACTAGGCCCTAAGTACAAATGTATGTTGCTGTACAAATGTGTGTTGAATCAAGTTGTTTCTGACTCATTGCTATACCATGTGTCAGAGTAGAAGTGCCCCATAGGCTTTTCTTGGCTGTACTCTTCAGAGAAGTAGATTACCAGGTCTTTCTCTTGCAGAGCTGCTGTGTGGGTTCAAATGCCAATCTTTCAGTTAGCAGCTAAGAGTTTAACCATCCTTCCACTAGGGAGCCTTACAAATAAATATGTAGAATGAAAAAATCAGTAAATAAATTGAAATATCAATTATTATATACCAAAATGGCATCTGTAGCTCTGCCCATCCCCCCTCCATATCTTCTCACTCACTCATGATCTAGTTGAGCTCCATTTGCAGTTCTGAAGATGTAGTTAGAAGTCTGGCTCCTGCCATTTGCTGAAGTTGAACTGATTGTGCAGTGATTCACATCAATCACAACATATCCAGTATGAATGAATTAGTCATGCCTGGTCTGCTGATTTCTTGTCTATAGACACAGGCTAAGAAATTGTCCTGTGGTTTCTCATTTTTTTTTTCCAGTCTGGAGTTAGGATGCATCACACATCTGCAAATTTTCTGGCAGATTTATAGATATCAGTCCTTATTCAGAGGCGATCAAAATCATTGGGGCAAAGCAGAGCAGTGGGCACCATTGTAGAGACTGTAAACGTCTAGTCTTCCACAGCCGGAAAGGTTTCCAGCTGAGATGGCTGTTAGTATCTTCCTGAGAGCCTTAATGGACTGTTGGCTTACACTTTCTATCTCAGCTCTGAGCTGTCCTGCTTGATTGGTGAATGATGAACGGGAATTGGTTAGCTGACAGTTGTCAGCTATGAGGAGCTATAGTTAACTGTAAGTAAAGTTAAAAGACTGGAGATTTCTTGATAGTACTGATAAAATTATTTAGATGAGAAGTCTGAATAATAGGTAGAGTTGTGGGAGACAGTAAAGACAAAAAAAGACCTTTCACGAAGTCCTCCGTAAGTGTTTTGAAAGACAGATTCTTAACAGAGAAATGGAGGTGGACTTTTCTCTCACAGATTTCCAGACATCTGTTCTGCCAGATAAGGATAGAAAACCAATGTTAAGAAGAAGCTCATCAAGTGGTGAGCACACTGAGGTCAAGGACTATTTTTACAGTCTCCAGGTGATATGTATCCTCAGGGTTTGGCACATAATAGGCACTCAATAACTGTTCATTGAATTGAAATGAAAATGGACACAATTGTATCAAAGCTAGAGAATCACCTTTGAGGTTGGTCTCCAAGTTATGCCCCAAACAATGATTACTTGCAAATTTAATTGGCATTATAAAGAGGTATATACACTCTTCCCTAGTATATGATTGATATGTAGTAATTTAGAGAACACTTAAGATGTTGTATCAGTCTTCAGATTTGGAAGTTCTCCAATTTAATGGGATTCCATGCTTTTGGTTTTTAAGACTTAATTCTGTTCCATATAGCTACCTTGTGCATAGCATACTGAGGTTAAGGAAAGGTGAACGTGTAGGTTAGATTAGGTCAATTTACTAGTCACTTGGAGTCATTGGGTGGTGCACACAATTAAGCTCCAGGGTACTAACTGAAAGGTTGCAAGTTAGAATCCATCCAGAAGTGCCTTGGCAGAAAGGTCTGGTGATCTACTTCCAAAAGATTACAACATTTGAAAACATTATGGAGTGGAGTTCTATTGTGAAACACATAGGGTCGCCAAAGCTAACTGCAGCTCCTTAAAAGGTGAAAAATACTTTGGCAGAATGTTAGAATTAAAATTAAATTGATCAATTTGTTACTATCTTACACAGGGCTTCTGAACTTATATTTAGAAAACATTGAGAGGTAATTATCCTTTATATTGATAATATGTACTAGAAATGTGAAGCATCAGGAAGCAATTTTGTCAGTACTTTATAGTCTTTGTATAGTTAAGTGTACTTATATCTATTTAGTTACTATGTGATTGCCATCAGATATATTTTCTTGGTTTTTAACACCAGGTAAAAACTAATAAACCAAGAATATTTTTCCAAAAGAATCTGGTATTAGGAATAAACAGAACAATATGTTCAAATAATATACTTATTAATACTCAACAACTGTTAGCTATATGTTTTCCCTACAGATTTTAGAATTGATAGACTGGAATGCATAGTATAGAGTTTACTCATGTTGCCCTTCCCCACAGTCTAGACGGAATGCTTAAGTCATGTTTCATATATTAAACAACAAAATCTATATAGAAGAATTACTTTAAAAAATAGTAAAGGAGGTTGCCTATTGAATTAAAAGTCACAGAGACTCTAAATGCCACTTTGAAAAGAATGAGTGCTATTAAATCTACACTTTGTAAATGGAATCTGGGGAGATTAAGCTACTGCTGGTTGCACATCTGTTACACAAAACAGCTGCATAAGAGGTATAGATTAAAATAGAAATAGATTGTTTAGATGCTCTTTTGGCTCCAGAACATCCTTATAAAACACCTGGTCACACAGTATCCCTCTAATTTTCTAGCAACAATTTAAATAAATACAAGATGTCAGACAATAGTCTCGGTTCAAGGAAAAAAAAGCTCCAATTCCACCCAGCTTAATTGAGGCTACAATCATTCCTGCAACATCTATGGCAATTTCACATTGGTGCACTTCAATTAAGGAATAATATGGGTGCAAAGTAATTTATACTCATAGATTAGATGTCGTCTGTGAAAAATTACCGATTAACTCAAAGGCAGCCTCTAGAGTGCTCACCAAGCATTTTAATGGGGGTTTCTCTGTCACCTCTTATCCTACTATCTAATATCTGGTCAGAAACTACCAACACTCAAAATTTGCCTTTTAAAAGACTCAATATACCTATTTTACACATCTATGACTTCCCCTTTGCAAATTCCCCAAACCACAACTGCTTTGCAGTAATAATCAATTTTAATCATCCCCTATTCTATTATTTTTCTTACTTGTTTCTACTTTTATTTCAATTCTTCTTGTT
This sequence comes from Orycteropus afer afer, assembly GCF_000298275.1. Lineage (NCBI taxonomy): Eukaryota > Metazoa > Chordata > Mammalia > Tubulidentata > Orycteropodidae > Orycteropus > Orycteropus afer. The sequence goes on from NW_006921789.1 coordinate 2,777,304, forward strand.
TTACTTAAAATTAAAGGACATTTTCTCCAATAAAGTCACAATAAAAAGACATTCTTTTAGATGACATTATTATTAAAATACTCTGTATTGTATTTCCACCTCAATGAATATATATAACTAACTCTCAACAATGAGAAAATGTAGTGTTTATAGTGAAGAGAGACCAGATTCTTAATTACTGTTTTCCCCAAATTGAAATTTTAAGTCTTAGTAGATGAGTATCATCATGTGGAAAATTTTGTGTGCAATATTTGACCTTTTTAAACTCTTCACAAATTAAGCAGGAGGATTATCACTTGATTATCTTTTCTCAAATCAGCACTTTCTTAAGTGTCTAAAGAAATGGCTAAAAAACATTCAATTTTTTTTAAAGGACTAAAAGTAGCTTTACTGAAACCATTACTCCCTCTCTCTTCTTCAGATACTATCTAAAGAAAAACAAGCTGAACCAGAAAGAAAGCCCATAATTATTTTATTAGGAAGGAAAGTGTTCTACTTTCAGTTATTAGTTGTTTATTCTTAGAGATGAAAGAACAAAATTAAACACCAATACAGCCAGTTTGGCTCTCTTTTTTTTCCTTCATAATGAGAAAAGTATCAGAAATCCTGGACCTAAGAAAATTAGAAAATCTGTATCCAGATACGAGTCTGTCACTTACTACTGGTGTGAATTTTGAGTAAGCTCTTTGACTTTGTAAAAGACGATGTTCTCTGCAGAATGGGGCGATTCTTCAATATGTTATTGTGAGGACTAAGTATTGATGTGTGTTGACTTTGTACACTCAGGGAAGTGGTCTTTTTAAGGGAATTAGTCAAATAGGGTGCCAGAAAAAACTTTAAAAATATTTATCTGTCATAATATTGTTTTTTTTTTTTTCTTTCTTAAGGTCAGGAAACATATATATTGTAATTGGCTAGTCTGAGTATGACCAACCTAATATGATATTTGATTTCATATTACTTGGTTCCACAATCAACACCAATGCAATAGCAGTCAAGAAATCAGACAATGTGTTTCACTGGGCAAATCTGCTGCAAAGACCTCTATAAAGTGCTGAAGAGGAAAGATGATGTCTCTTTGAAGACTAAGATGCACCTAACCCAAGCCAATGCATTTTCAATAACCTCATATGCATGTGAAAGTGGGAAAATGAATAAGGAAGACTGAAGAAGAGTAGATGCTTTTGAGCTGTGGTGCTCATGAATAAAATTGAAAGTGCCATGGATGGCCAGAACTAACAAATCTGTCCTGGAAGAAGGACAGCCAGAATGCTCCTTGGAAGCGAGAATGGCCAGATTTGGTCTCACCTACACTGGTCACGATGTCAGAAGGGACCATTCCCTGGAGAAGATATCATGCTTGGTAAAGTGGAGGGTTAGTGAAAAGGAGAAGACTCTCAATGAGATGAATTGACAGAAAGTCTGCAATGATGGGCTCAGGTACAGAAAGGATTGTGAAACTGGCACAGGACTGGGCAGTGTTTCATTCTGTTGTACATAGTGTCACTATGAGTCAGAGCCCATTCAATGGCACCTAACAACAACAACATGATGTTCAGAGAATGTATTACCCATTGCTGTTGAGTTGATTCTGACTCATGGCAACCTCATGTGTTACAGAGTGGAAGTGCTTCATAGAGTTTTCTTGTCTGTAATTTTTTTTTTCTGAAAGAAACCAACAGGCTTTTCTTCCACAGCTCATATTGGTGACTTTGAATGTTAACCTGTAGGTTTGCTTGTGCCACTCAACTCACAGCGATCCCTCCTTGGGTTTCCAAGGCGGTATCTCTATGAAAGTAGATTGCCCAGTCTTCCTTCCGAGGAGTGGCTGGTGGGTATGAACTGCCAGCCTTCTGGATAGCAGTTAAATGCCTAGGTACTGTGCTACCAGAGTTCCCAGATAATATATTAGGAATGTAAAAAGAAATGGGAATATTAAAAAATTTACAGAAAGAGATATTAGATTTTAAGAAAGGAATGGCCCAGGAGAAAAGACATATCTAATTCAATATTAGGTAAAAATTTCTGAGCTTATAGTCATTAAACTGTAGTTTAGATCCCTGCTTTGTGGCAGAACCTTATTTAGAATTCTGACACTGTTTATTTAAAACTGTCATTGCCATAGTGACTAAGTCTCCAGCCTGCCCACCCACGAGCCTAAAAAGCCATGTTAAGTCAGTCTGTGAGCCCTGGATCTGGGAAGATAGACATGTTGAAAGGAGGAATTTAAATATGATCTCCTTCTTCCTTTAAGCAAAGGGTTATCAAAGCAATAGGCAAAGGGCTTACTTTTTTTTTTTTTTTTTTTGAATGTTATATGTCTTTATGAGTGAATATTTAAATACACTGGTGATTTGGGCTTGTTTAGGTATTCTATTCAACTTTGCAAGACTTATGTGTAACAGTGCTATCTAAGTAGACAGTCACAACATAGCTTTCCACAACTTTGGCTCCAATAATGAGAGAGATAGAAAGAAAATAAAAAACTTGAAATGACACTGAAAATCAAGGATAAGAGTTACACTATGATAAGAATTTTGAAGAACCTGAAGCTAATCATAAAAGTGATTGTTGTGTTGTTGTTGTTGTTATGTGCTGTGGAGTCGGACTTGACTCATAGTGACCCCTCCTTGGATTTCTGAGGCAGTATCACTATGGAAGTAGATTGCTCAACCTTCCTTCCAAGGAGTGGCTTGTGGGCTTGAACCGCCAGCCTTCTGGTTAGCAGTCAAGTGCCTTAGCCACTATGCTACCAGAGCTCCTTAAAATTGATTGAGCCAAATTTTATTTATTTAATATGTATACATCATCTGGAGTCCCTAAAGGAGCCACTCCTCAGAAGGAAGACTGGGCAATCTCCTTTCGTAGAGATACTGCCTCAGAAACCCAAGGAAGGGTCGCTATGAGTCGGAACCGACTGGATGGCAGTGAGTTTTTTTTTTTTTTTTTTTTTAAAGGAGTTCTGTTGGCTCAGTGCCCTAAGGCCTTTGACTACTAACCAGAAAGTTGGTAGTTCAAACCTCTCAACTGTAAAGATTTACTGCCTTGGAAACCCAGTAGGGCTTGGTATGAGTCAGAATCACTCGATGGCAGTGGGTTCGGTGGTGGGTTTAGATGGCACAAATGTTCACACACTCAGCTACTAGCTGAAGGGTTAGAGATTCAAACCCACCTATCCTTGGGATAAAACCCTGTGATCTACTTCTGAAAAATCAAGCATTGAAAGCTCCATGGAGCACAATTCTGCTCTGACACACATGGGGTTATCATGAGTCAGAATTGACACTATGTTAACTAGTGGTGGTGGTACATACCATTACTGGTGTACTGAGCAGTCTAAGTAATTTACAAATATTGACTCAGTCAATCCTGATTATCCCTATCAGGTTAGCATTATCATCACCTGCTCAAAATCACACAGCTGTTGATGGGTAGAGCCTGGATATGAACCCAGACACCCTAAGTTAATAATCCATGCTCAAACCCATTATGCTCTGCTGCCTTGAGAAGCTACATTAAAGATGACATCATAAAACAGAGGAGTTATATGCACACCCACATTCACTGCAACACTATTCACAATACCAAAGAGATGGAAACAACCAAAGTGCCCATCAACAGAGGAATGCATAATGAAACTAAGGTACATACACATGATAGAATACTATGCAATGCTAAAGAATAATGTAGAATTTGTGAAACACTTGATAATGTGGATGAACTTGGAGGACATTATGCTAAGTGGACTAATTCAATCACAGAAGGACAAATATTGTATTATTCCACTACTGTAAAAAATCAAAGAAAGGTTTATATGTGGAAGGAAACTTTCCTTGTTAGTTACCAGAGATAGAAGGGGAGGGGAGGGATAATTGCTAGAGAGGTAAGAAGCAAGTATTGATTTGGGTGAAAGGAAAGGCACTATATCAAAAGCAAGTGACCTATACAGTAACACTAAGGAAAATGAAGACACAGAGAGGTGCACATGAGGTACAGACAACAAAGATAAACACTTTTTCATACACAATATCTCATTATCAATAATAAAAAATATTAATCTATGGGTAGACACACAGATAGGCTGAATGATCAGGTATGTCTAGGCAAAAGAGAACATACCTATGACAATATAAGTTTGGCAGATGATGTTTCTATGTACGCTTTTGTATGTGATGTAAGAAAGTCCATATAAATAGAACTAACAAGGGTCAAAGTTGTTATAATTTCTTGCCCACAGAAAACCATCCTGAGGGAGCAAGTTGTTGGACCTATGGGCTAGAGACCATGGTTGTGGGGAAATCAATCTCAATTGGTATAACATACTACACAAAACCATTGTTCTACATCCTACTTTGGTGAGTAGCAACTGGGGTCTTAAAAGCTTGCAAGCAGTCATCTACATGCAGCAATTGGTCTCTCCTTGTCCAGAGCAAAGAAAAAGGAAGAAAACCAAAGACACACGGAAATAATTAGTCCAAGGAACTAGTGGACCATGCAAATTCCAGCATATATGACCATGACACCAGAAGAACTAGATGGTGCCTGACTACCACTGTGAACCACTCAGAAAGGAATCAGGGAAGGAGATATTGGATAGAGTGGGAGAACTATATTTTTGATAATTAAAATTATATATATATTTTAAATAAACACAGAAGAGCTGGTGTGCTCTGTTAGCATGCACGCAAATTAACAGAAATACATGTATGTGTTGGTGGATTTATTGATTTACTACCTATCTCTCCAAAGTACTGTAAGATGCTTCAGGACAAGGTCCACATAGATTCTGGACTCCTTATATGCTAATTATCATAAATGAGTCCAAATATGTTTTGCATTATTTGATAAATACATGCCACCTTGGTTTTAAAGTCAAAGATATGACACAAAATATACATATTCAGATACTGGTGGAAGTGTAGATGTAGAAGAGAAACAAATGAGGAAAATGGTAGAGCGGAGTATCTCCCCTGGGATGTAGAATTCATTTGACAAAGCACAGTTGACCTATATTCCTGAGCTTAGTGTCAAGCTAAGTAAGCTCTACAAATTTTCTTATATATATCCTGTACTTGGATCCTTAATTTTGGTACAAGAAGAAGGAGGAATAATGTATATTTTGAGCCCCTGAGTGCCTGGATAACTAGGAATTTTGATGAATAGAATATTCTTGGGTCCCAGTGTTTCACCTGACACTCTGTGGATAATGCTTTGTTGACTTCTGACATCAAAGTGCAGAGTGTGCTGCGGTCAGTGTGATTTCTGTTCTTTTCTAAGTATTCTGTGGTTTCTTGGTTGGTCTGTTTTTGTTTTTTATCCTGCCTGATCATTAAGCAAGGTATTGTGGTGGTGTAGTGGTTAAGATATTTAGCTGCTAAGAGAAAATTTCATGATTTGAACCACCAGCCACTCTGCAGAAGAAAGATGAGACAGTCTGCTTCCATAAAGATTTACAGCCATTGAAATTCAACAAGGGTCATTATGAGTTAGAATAAACTAGATGGCATGGATTTTGGTTTATAATCATTGAGTATGCATATTTTTATACACTTCATAATTAAAAAAAAATCCAAGAATTTATCTAAATTTGTGTAACTTTAAAAAATTTTTAGATGCAATAAAGAGAGCTTTCAATTTATATACTCGGGCCATTTTTTCAACTAAAGAAAATTTTTCCTTGATGCATTTCATTATGATTCTATTCCATTTTTAATAATATCTTTCTTAGAAAAATGTGTTGTTGTCATTGTTCGGTGCCATTGAATCAGTTCCAACTCATAGTGACCCTGTGTACAACAGAACAAAACACTGTCTGGTTATACACCATCCTAAAAATCCTTGTTATACTTGAGACCAGAAGCTCTGGTAAATTAATTCATAAGGCACTTGACTGCTAACCAGAAGGCTGGTGGTTCAAACCCACCAGCCACTGGTCGGAAGGAAGGTTGGGCAATCTACTTCCGTAGTGATACTGCCTCGGAAACCCAAGGAGGGGTCACTATGAGTCAGGTCTAACTCGACGGCACATAACAACATTTTTGAGACTATTGTTTCAGCCCTGTGTCAATCCATCTTGTTGAGGGCCTTCCTCTTTTTGACTGACCCTCCACTTCACCAAGCATGGTATGCTTCTCCATGGAATGGTCTCTTCTGACAACATGAACAATGTTGTTGAGATGAAGTCTGGCCATTCTTGCTTTCAAGGAGTTTTCCTACTGCACTTCTTCCAGGACAAATTTGTTAGTTCTTCTGCAGTTCATGGTATTTTCAGTATTCTTCACTGTAGTGGTTACGTTTGTGTGTCAACTTTGCTGGGCCTGGTTGAGTGGTTGGGCAGCTGAATGTAGCTATTCTCCATGGAGAGATTGGTAATTAACTCCATGGTGGAATCTATTGGAGCAGCTTTGGGTATGTGGTCTGCTTCCCATATATAAGAAACAGGTTTTGGAATGGTGTCTAGGTTATGGCTTGCTTGAACCCTGCATGTAGCCATGTCATTGTTCAGCAGCCTGCCACATTCTATTGACCTTGGGACTTTCAATGGACTTGAATTAATGGCTTGCTCTGTAGTTTGATAACATTGAGACTGTGCCTTTTTCCTTGTCAACCCTGGGCTTGTCAACCTTAGCAGCCAGCAGTTGAGTGAAGAAAAGCTCCCAGCTTCAGTAGGCTAGGAGCAGGAGACAGAGCTGAAGCCCAAGGTTGAGGGGCTTTCACCCAGCCCCTAGAGCCTGGCACTTTGAAGTTGGACTTAAAGCGTCCACGCTGTATGAGAATAAACTCCTGTTTCTTCAAGCCATCCCATGTGTGGTATATTCTTGTCAAAGTGGTACTAGGTAACCAAAATATTCACCAACACCACAATTCAAAGGCATCAACTCTTATTCAGTCTTCCTTATTCATTGTCAGTTCTCACATTCATATGAGGGATTGACAATACCATGGCTTGTGTTAGGTGCACCCTAGTCTTCAAAATAACGTCTTTGTTCTTCAACATTTTAAAGAGGTTTTTTTTGCAGAAGATTTGCCTAATACAATACATTTGCTTTCTTTACTGCTGATTCAATGGGTGTTGATTATGGATCTAAGAAAATGAAATCTTTGACAACTTCAATCTTTTCTCCATTTATCATGATGCTGCTTATTGGTCCAGTTGTGAGGATTTTCATTTTCTTTATGTTGAGATGTAATTCATAGACTGTAGACTGTAGTCTTTGGTCTTCATCAGTAAGTGCTTCAAGTCATCATTATTTTCAGTAAGCAAGGTTGTGCCATAGGCATATTGCAGGTTGTTTATAAGTCTTCCTCCAATCCTAGTGCCATGTTCTTCTTCATATAGTCCAGCTTCTCGAATTATTTGATCAGAATACAAATTGAATAAGTATGGTGAAATGATATGACCCTGACATGCACCCTTTCTGATTTTAAACCATGCAGTATCTTCTTGGTCTGTTTGAAAAATAGCCTCCCAGTCTACGTTCAGCTTTCTCATAAGTACAATTAAGTGTTCTGGAATTTCCATTATTTGCAATATTATCCATAATTTGTTATGATTCACACAGTAGATTGCCTTTGTATAGTCAATAAAACACAAGTAAAATACTTTCTGGTATGCTTTGCTTTCAGCCAAGATCCATCTGACATCATCAGTAATATCCCTTATTCCACATCCTCTTCTGAATCCAGCCTGTATTTCTGGAAGGTCCCTGTCAACATACTACTGCAACTGTTTTTGAATTATTTTCACTAAAATTTTAATTGGATGCTATATTAATGATATTATTTGATAATTTCCACATTCTGTTGGATCACCTTTTTTTGGAATGGGTACAAATATAGATCTGTTCCAGTCAGTTGACCAGATAGTTGTCTTCCAATTTACTTGGAATAGATGAGTAAGTGGATGGATACATTTGTTGAAACATCTCAATGGATATTGCATCAATTCATGGAGATTTGATTTTAGCCTATTCCTTTGGTGCAGCTTCAACTTCCTCCTTCAGTCCCATTGATCATGTGCTGCCTCCTGACACAATTGATCATTGACCATTCCTTTTTTTGTGAAGTGACTCTGTGTATTCCTTCCATCTTCTTTTGATGTTTCTTGCATCATTCAATATTTTGCCCATAGAATCTTTCAATATTGCAACTTGAAGTTTGAATTATTTCTTCAGTTCTTTCAGCTTGAGAAATACCAAGTGTGTTCTTCCCTTTCAGTTTTCTAACTTCAGGTCTTTGCACATTTCATTATAATAATTTATTTTGTCTTCTTGCACTGCTCTTTGAAATCTTCTGTTCAGCTCTTTTATCTCGTCATTTTTTCCATTTGCTTTAGCTACTCTGCATTCAAGGGCAAATTTCAGTGTCTCTTCTGACACCAATTTGGTCTTTTCTTTCTTTCCTCTTTTTGTAATGACATTTTGCTTTCTTCATGTATCATGATCTTGATGTCATCATACAACTTGTCTAGTCTTCAGTCACTGGTGTTCAATGGATCAAATCTATTCTTTAGATGGTCTCTAAATTCAAGTGGGATATAATTAAGGTCATTTTCTGGCTCTTGTGAATTTGCTTTAAATTTCTTCAGCTTAACTTGAACTTGCATATTAGTAATTGATGGCCTGTTCCATAGTCAGCTCCTGTACTTGTTTGGGCTGAAGATATTGAGCTTCTCCATCCCCTTTCCACAGAGGTAGTCGGTCTGATTCCTGTGAATTTCATTTGCCCACATGCATAGCTACCATTTAAGTTATTGGGAAAAGGTATTTGCAATGAATAAGTCATTGGTCTTGGAAAATTCTGTCATGTGGTCTCTGGCATCATTTGTAATACCAAGGCCATATTTTTCAGCTATTAATGCTTCTTCTTTGTTTCCAACTTTTGCATTCCAATTACCAGTGATTGTTGATACACCTTGATTGCATGTTAGATCAATTTCTGACTGCAGAATTTGGTAACAATCTTCAATTTCTTATTCTTTGGCTGTAAATTTGAATAATAGTAATATTAACTGGTCTTCGTTGTAAGTGATAGGATATTATCCTATCACTGACAGTGTTGTACTTCATGACAGATCTTTTTATGATGAATACAACACGTTCCTCTTCAGTTTTTCTTTCCTGCCATAGAAGATTATATGATTGTCTGATTCAGCATGGCTAAAACTGATCCAATTCAGCTAACTAATACCTAGGATCAATGTTTATTTGTTCCATTTCATTTTTGACAACTTTTAATATTCCCAGGTTCATATTTCATACATTCCACATTCCAATTATTAAGGGATGATGGCAGCTGTTTCTTTCAACTTTAAGTCATGCTCCATCAGCAAATGGAGATTCTGAAAGCTTTACTCCATCTTTATCTTTAAGGTTGACTCTACTTTGAGGAGGCAGCTCTTCTCTAGTTGTATTTTGAGTATTCTTCAACCTGAGGGTCTCATCTTAAGGCACTCATAAAGTTTTCCAGTAGTATATCAGACAGTGTTTCACTGCTATTCATAAGGTTTTCATTGGGCAAATTTTTTCAGAAGTGAATGGCTCCATCCTTCTTCCTAGTCTGTCATAGTCTAGAAGCTCTGCAGAAACCTGTCTACCATGTGTGACCCTGCAGGTGCTTGAAATACCAGTGGTAAAACATTCAGCCTCATAGCAACATGGAAGCAAGCCACTACAGTTAGAGAAATTGACAGATGAGGGGTGGTAGAAAAATCTACTATTCTAAAATATCTCTGTGTTTTTAATATTATATCCATTACTTTCTCCCTACTCATTATCAATCAACTCTATATTCTTTTTCCTATCTTCTGGATAAGTTTTTCAAGTATGACCTCTGTATCAGTGATTTCATTTTCTATGGTATTGATTCTACTCTTAACTACAAATCAACAAACGTAGATTTAAATCCTGCCATTACAATTTAATTTTCTTTATAGCCTTCTTTATCTCACCCACCCATTTTTTAATATCAGTCTGCTCTCTTTTATTTCAATCTATTTTCTCCAAGTTAATTCATATAGTTGCTTCACTGTTTCTGTGATAATATATTATACATTCTAAAAACAATATTCAATTTCAAAAATATTATGCTGGTTTCTTTATAATTTTTGAAAGTCTGCCTTTTTATTATCATATTCTTTTTTTCTTGGCTGATAATATTTTAAATTTAAAAATGTTATTTCAATTTATTTATTTTCCCTCATGAATGTATCTAGACCTAGTATTTTTCAAAATGTGAGTATTTATATATCATCAGCTTGACTTGTTCTTAGTTCCACTCAGTTAACTGTCAACCAGGAAAATTTCCTTCTTGGATGTAAAACTGGATATTTTTACCAACCACAATATTATGGAGTAATTCTCTCTCTTACATGTTAAAATATGTGAAAACATAATAGTTTTGTATTAGCCATAAGTTTTTCAATCTTTATAAGGGAACAATTTCCAAGTAACACACATAAATAAGGACCAACAACAATAATGGAGATTTATTGGGTCATATGATCAAATAGCTAAAATAATGGCATCAGGCATGGCTGGATCCAGAGGTTCACCCCTATTACCAGGATTCTTTCTTGCATGCTTTCTGCATAAGAAAGGCTAAAAGAAGATCAGTCACAGTATATATATAACTATTATATATGAAAAAAAAAAATGTAAGTTGCCAGTTCACTTCATTCTGTTTTGTAGCTATAGATATGAGAAATGGGTATCTGACTAATTCTCAAGTAGTTAATGACCAGAGCCAAGATATTCTACCCACCCTAATGAACAGCAAACACAAAATAAACATAGATGTCCATTCATCTGAGGATAAGTGAAGAGAATTAGAGAGAGAGAGAGGGACAGACAGACAGAGAGAGAGAGAGACAGAGACAGAGACAGAGAGAAAAATAGAAAGAGAAAGTTTTATCTGCAGGACTGAGAACAAGTGCTTGTAATTGAAAATGATTTACTACAGGGACTGAGGAAAAAAATAATTAGACAGTAATATTTTGCATTCTCTGTAGGTTACAAACAGGTCCCTGGGTGGCACAAACAGTTTGTGCTTGGCCTGTTCACCTAAAGGTTGGTAGTTTAAACCTACCCAATTCACTATGAAAGAAAGGCTTGGGAATCTGCTTGAGTAAAGATTCCAAAACCCAAACCAAATCCACTGTTATCGAGTCAATTCCAACTCATAGCAACCTTATAGGACAGAGTAGAACAGCCCCATCCAGTTTCCAAGGCTATAAATCTTTACAGAAGCAGACTACATCATTCTTCTGCATTTAGGCTGGTAGGTTTGAACTGATGACATTTCAGTCATCAACCAAGTCCTTAACCACTATGCCACCAGAAAGAAAATCCTAAGCAGCAGTTCAACTCTATAACATATGGGGTTATTATGATTCAGAATCAACTTGACAACTGCAGGCTTTTGGTAGGTTACAAAAATTTATTCACTGCCATGGAGTTGATTTTGACTCATACTGACCTCTCCTTGGGTTTCTGAGGCTGTATCTCTACAGAAGTAGATTATCCAGTCTTCTTTTGAAGGAGTGGCGGGTGGGTTTGAACCATCATAGAGTACATTAAATGAGATTAGGAAATCAGTAGAATAAAGTCTAGTTTGAACTGAAAAAATGAATCCATAAAGGGGAAGGTAAATTTAATCCCCATGATAGAGGAGAAAAAGACAAACATATGAAAAGAGAGAACAGAAATTAGATATTGACAAAATGAATATCTATCCTTAGAGTTATAGACAGACAGTCCAGAAGAAAACATCATTAGAAAGGAGATAATAATCAAACAGATAAATAGATAAAATAGATACATAAATAGATAAAAATAACACCAAGCCTATGGATAACCCTCTCCTGAGCTGAAAAAACAGAACAAAACAAACAACTAAGTATAGTCATTGGAAAAGCTTTACTCACTCTAATAATATACAGGTGGTCTCTAACTTATGATGGGATTCTATTCTGACAACTTCATTATTAGTTGGTTCTCACGTAAGTCGAATATCTCAGGGTTTTTTTTTTTTTTTTCATTTTTTATTATTATTTAGGAGCTCTGGTAGCATAGTGCCTAAGGCACTTGACTGCTAATCAGAAGGCTGGCGGTTCAAACCCACCAGCCACTCCTCGGAAGGAAGGTTGGGCAATCTACTTCCGTAATGATACTGCCTCGGAAACCCAAGGAGGGGTTGCTATGAGTCAGGCCCGACTCGACGGCACATAACAACAACAACAATTATTATTTGCTTTTATTACCAGTCTATTTATTAATATGATATTTGTTTATCTTTGGGAGTTGCCATGAGAATGAGACATCAGTAAATTATGTGCCACAACAGTGTATGTAGTGCATTTTACTAACAATAAGATGTACAAAAAAGAACAACAATGAAAAAGTATGATCATAAGTGTGGTTCATCATAACTTGAATACATCATAAGTTGGGGACTACCTGTAGTACAAATGATACAAATATGTAGAGACCTGTTGGTGGTGGTGTGTGCTGTTGAGTAGACTTTGCCTTATAGTCACCCTATGTGGCACAGTAGAACTGCCCCGTAGTATTTCTTAGACTGGAGCTCTGGTAGCATAGTGGCTAAGACACTTGCCTGCTAACCAGACAGCTGGCGGTTCAAACCCACCAGCCACTCCTCGGAAGGAAGGTTGGGCAATCCTACTTCCGTAGTGATACTGCCTCGGAAACCCAAGGAGGGGTTACTATGAGTCGGGCACATAACAACATAACAACAACAACAACAATAGCTATGACTGCCAACCTTTGTTAGCAGTGAATTTATTTAACAATAGTCCCATCAGGATCTCACTGGAACAAAATATTTTAATTACAAAGATAGTTAATGCATCCTTCCTTCAACTTTGCAGATAAATAAGTTGGCTACAAAGGAATGAAGGACTGACTAGCAACTGACTTCTTTGAGGCGTGTAATACTTGGAAACAATAAAAAAGTTATAATAGCGTTTTAGGGGCAAATATATAAAATTATGATCTAAAATTTACATATTTATTCACACATAAAAATAATGTAATGTCGATTTCAGATGTGCTGGGCTCAATAAATTATGTCTATTTTGCAAATATTACTTGAAGATGCTTTCCAGTTGATTGAATGATGCATCAAAGTCAAGAATTTTAAAATAGAAGAAGTCTCATTAGAAAGGACAAATGTGACATCAAAATTGTTAAACATAGTCAGTAGTCGAAATAATTGTTGCTTTTGATATAAAAAAAATGGATAAAACATAAAACATTACTGGAATAGAAGCTGTATAAGCTATAAGTAAAAATTAATGTAAACCTTCTTGTCTAAACACTTACATATTATAACAAAGCCTTTAAATTGAGAAGGCAGGGAATAAAGGTGAAGAAAAGTTTTCAAAATTTATCATTTTAAAGTAGAAAACAAAAACTGATCAATTATATTTTTCACTTTTCAATGAATTAGCTATGAGAACAAATTTTAAAAGCAATACAGTAAATTGTAAGTTTCATGATTTTTGTGTTTTTGTTCACTGATATATCTTAACTGCCTAAAACATTCCCTAGAACATAGTAAGTTTTCAAAAGGTGGGAAATGCTATAAAGCTAAATCAAGACTGGTAAAGGTAATTGGGAATGATGCTTTTGGATTACTTCTCATAATCTTCCTAAACCTAATAGGATTTGGGATATTCTTAGAATAAGACACTATTTTATTTAGCATTGAGCTTCCTATTATTTTACATAAGCTATCAGACCATAACACAGAAGGATATGTTAACACATCCACATTTTTTATGAACTTAGCAACCTTAGGTTTTATTTAGAACCACAAAGGATATAAGTAGGTAAAAATAATGTCAAGCCTAGTAAGGAAGATTTTTCTATTTTACATTTTTTTTAATGGATTTTAGGAATGTATTTTTTGATGTATCAGATTAGGATATTATTGAGAGAATAACTGGGTGACAATGTAACTAAAAATGGTCTTTTTAAACCACTGAGCTAAAGTCCTATTATTATCTCACACAGAACTAGAGAACTACTGGAGTGTGAATAAATGATGGCATTGAAAAGTATGTGCTCTCCTGTGCTCCCTTTTCCTCCCACCTGCCCCACTGGGGTTTCTTATTATCACTCCCTAGGAATGAGGTATTGTCTGAGAAGAAAATTTCATAGGAAGGGTGATAGATGATTATGAATTACATACTTCATATATTTCAAGGAAGGAAAAAGGAGGTGGACAATTCTTTATTTAATCCCCATGTTTCATTTGATTAAATGTGATTCAAATTCATTTCTAAATGAATTCAGAATTTCAAAGTCTGGATACATGAAATCTGAGTTCTCATACTAAATCAGTGGGAGGGTTGTGAAAATTCAGTTCTAGTGTTCTGCATGTTGGTTTGATGAAGTGTTAATACTAAACAAACATTATAAGAACGGTGAACAAACATCATTAGAATGGTGAGAGCCATTCTATTATTTTACCAAGTACAAAAGGATGGAGTTTAGACACATGCATCAGAGAGAAGAAATATAAAGAAATTTACCATAAAACAAGATACAAGTAATTTGGGAGAAATAACTTTCTTACATATTTTTAAATTGAGGCTATACACTATACACTTTCATTTAACATTAATTTGGTGTTAAAAGCTTAACAGAGTGACTTAGTAGGGCATGAGTAAGTTTCATATTCTTTTATTCTAACAGAACTCAAAGTGGGTAACTGAAAAGAATGATAGAAAAATTAAAGTTTAAATGCCTACACACAGAATAATAATAATAATAATAATAATAATAAAAGCATATGTCAAAGTGTCAAAGGCACTATTCTGGTTACCTAGTGCCACTCTGACAGGAAATATACCACAAATGGGACGGCCTTAACAATCAGGAGTTTATTCTTACAATTTAGAGGCTTTAAGTCCAAGTTCAAAGTGCCAGGCACTAGAGGCTGTATGAAAGCACCTCAACCTTGGGCGTCAGCTCTGCCTCTTGCTCCTGGCCCACTGAAGCTAGAGGCATCTCTTCACTCAGGTAGCTACTGGCTGCTGAGGCTGATAAGGTCAAGGTCAACAAATAAAATGGCACAGTCCTGATGTTACCAAACCACATGGCAGGCCATTAATTCAAGTCCATTATAAGTCCCAAGGTCAGCAGAGTATGGCTGGCTGCTGAACAATGACATAGGTACATGCAGGGTCCAAGCGTGCCATAAATGTGACTATCCCCAAGGCTTCTCCTTATATACAGGAAACAGACCACATCACAAAGGCAACTACTCAGCTGCTTGTGGTAGATTCCACCATAGAGTTGATTGCCAGTCTCATCATGGGGAATAACTACCAGCTGCCCAGCCACTAAAGCAGGCCCAGCCAAGTTGATACACAAATTTAACTACCACAGGTACTATAAAATTAAGTTAGAAATTAACATATAATAAATACTAACTTTCTATTATTACTAAATAATTAAATGTCCAGAGTGGTAATATTTGGTGAGCACACATTAGAAGCTACATGTCTACTGAGGTAAACTAAATGCCATCTTTAGTGCAAAACTACTTCTGCTGAAATTTCCACATTTGCAAATCATTGTTTTGACTCAAGAGGATGTTCACTGTAAAATTAAATATTTGTTGAAGGGTCTACACAAGCCAGCTATCACTGCTCTATGAAGGCAAAGAATGTCTACTTCCTGGCTGTAGGGAGAACAAGCACTGTAAAATTAAATATTTGTTGAAGGGTTTACACAAGCCAGCTATCACTGCTCTATAAAGGCAAAGATGTCTACTTCCTGGCTGTAGGGAGAACAATACTGAAATTTAGGAAGGTGTAGACATTCCTGTGTAATACACCATAACCTAGAAATTTTTTTTTTTTTTTTTTAATCTTTGAACATTTACTTTAATGCCATGATTTCACTAAAACAAACAATGCCACAGTGAATAACCTTATGCATCTATATATTTTTTTGGTATTGTGATCAATTTTAGATTTTAATAATGACAACACTGGAAAAAAAAAACATTTGTATGTGGAGGTTTGTATATTGAGAAAGTTTTTACAGAAAGTTTATATTACTTTATAACAGTGAATTTTAGACCTATATCTTTGTACTCCTCTTACAATGAGTTCTTAGCCCTATGCATTACTATTTTGTAGCGATCTTTGATAATTTCATGGGAGAAAAATAGCATCTCATTTTTTTTAACTTTTTATTTTTTTGATTTCTTAGTGAGTTTGCAAATTTCTCCATGTTGCTCATGTAAGTTTCCTTGGGTGAAATTTTCCCACAAAAAAACAGTCATGTCAATTCTCAGTCATCTTTTGGAGATGAATATTATACATTTTCAGTTTTATATTTTCTCTCCAGTGACAGGCTAGTATGGTACCTAGAAAGGTGCTGTACACATATGAGGTGCTCAATATATTTAACAATATGAGAGATTTATTTGCATCTCCCTGTATCACCATATATGAACACATGGGGTCTTCACATCTAGGAAATTGTTCTAGAAAATATGTATCAGAGGGGGCAAAAGTGCATGGAGGGATGGACACAGGGAAGAGGTAACCATGGGGAGGAAATGGAAGGGGAGCAATTGCATTGTGGGAAATTATGGTCAATGCCAGGAGACAAAGCGTATG
>NW_006921789.1:2794131-2799198 GCF_000298275.1 Orycteropus afer afer
GGTTGTTGTTATGTGCCGTGGAGTCAAACCTGACTCACAGCGACCCCTCCTTGGGTTTCTGAGGCTGTATCACTAGTAGAAGTAGATTGCCCAATCTTCCAGAAGACTGTAGTAAAGTGAGAAAAAATATTTTTTTATGAGAATAAATTTAAGAATATCTCTGAAGTTTTGCTAAATTATCAGTTTGAAATGAGCATGTTCCTGCAGATTAATATCACAAAACAATCGGAGGCTCAAGTATATTTTACTTAGACAGGAGTGGATAGAATTTGTACTCAGGCAATAAAAAACAACAAGAAAAGTTTTATGTAAACCAGGACTATAATATTATAGCTTCTACAAAAAGAAAACCTTTCAAAATCAACATCATAATCACAAATACATAAAATAGAAATATATTGTATATTCTTGCCGTTTTCTTCTTGACATCATCCTTACACTTATTCCCCAAAATTTGAATCATATTTTAAAGAGATTAAGTAAATCTTAAAAATATGTATATCTGCCAGATTTCTTATTTTTTAGCATTCACTAGTAGATCACCGGGAACTCTGGTAGCATAGTGCCTAAGGCACTTGACTGCTAACCAGAAGGGTGGTGGTTCAAACCCACCAGCCACTCCTCCGAAGAAAGATGGGGCAATCTACTTCCGTAGGAGGGGTCGTTATGAGTCGGGTCCGACTCGACGGCACATAACAACAACAAAACAAAGACCTGAAAACAAGTGTCTTAAACTTCAAACCAAGAAACTAAAACAAGAATGTTATTTCACTTTTATTAATTTCAGGATTGCATACTTTGTTATTGGTACAAGTAATAATGTTTGTAAACCAGAAGTTTGAAGAGAAGAGGAAAAAACACAGGACGAATGTCCACTATGAGCCATGCTTGATGTGTATCTCAGACTTATGTTTTCAGATGAGGAAATTGAGACTTCAATTTTAACTAACTTACCCAAGATCACACCACTAATAATGAAAAATGGCATCTCATAATTAAAATCTACTTCTATCTGCCATAAGGAGTTCTTGTGGTATAAAGTATAAGGCATTTAATTGGCTGCTAAACAGAAGGTCAGTGGTTCAAAGTCACCAGCTGCTCTGCAGAGGGAAGATAGGGCAATCTACTTGCATAAAGATATACAGCCTTGGAATCCCAATAGTGTCACTATGAGTCAGAATGGACTAGACAGCCATGAGGTTTTCTTTTCTTTTCTTTTTTTTTTTTGTTTCTATCTGCCCCTGAAACCTTTGTTTTTTCTACTTTACTTTATGCATGGCAGCCACTTTATATGACCTGTAGAAATAGAAGTTCAGTTGATTTTCTTAGTAATTCTATGTGACAAAAATTAGGATTTCTCCTATCTTCTGTAGGGAAATTAAAACACTGAAAAGTGAAGAATTTTCCCAGGTGTTATAGCTAGTAAGTAGCTGGGAGGTGATCCCAGGCAATCTGGTACTAGAGTCTACACACTGAACCATAGCACCATGCTGCATCTTGACATAACGTTGGAAATAGACAGATACTGACCTAATCATCATTGGACTGAGACACTATAGCTTAATTTTTATGAGGTAACACTTTACAGGAAATTTTCAGTGTTTCTAATTTATATGAAACCCAGTTATACTATTTCATGGTTTCCACAGAAGCATGGTACACTAAAAACACCATGCTATTATCTTATAAGGAGCTCTGGTAGCACAGTGCCTAAGGCACTTGACTGCTAACCAGAAGGCTGACGGTTCAAACCCACCAGCCACTCCTCGGAAGGAAGGTTGGGCAATCCTACTTCTGTAGTGATTGTTAAGTTGTTGTTAAGTGCCGTCGAGTCGTTTCCGACTCATAGCGACCCCATGAACAGCAGAACGAAACACTGCCCGATCCCGCACCAGCCCCACAATCCCTGCTATACTCGAGCCCATCATCGCAGCCACTGTATCAATCCATCTCGTTGAAGGCCTCCCCCTCTTTCGTCGACCCTCCACCCTACCAAGCATGACATCCTTCTCCAGGGAATGGTCCCTTCTTACAACATGACCAAAATAGGTGAGACGAAGTCTGGCCATTCTCGCTTCCAAGGAGCATTCTGGCTGCACTTCCTCCAGGACAGATCTGTTAGTTCTTTTAGCAGTCCACGGTACTTTCAGCATTCTTCGCCAGCACCACAACTCAAAAGCATCAACTCTTCTTCGGTCTTCCCTATTCATTGTCCAACTCTCACATGCATACAAGGTGATTGGAAATATCATGGCTTGTGTCAGGTGCACCTTAGTCCTCAAGGAGATATCCTTGCTCCTCAGCACTTGAAACAGTTCCTTCGCAGTTGACTTTCCCAATGCTACACGTCGTCTAATGTCCTGACTGCTGCTTCCATTGGCATCGATTGTAGAACCAAGCAATGTGAATTCCTTGACAACCTCAATCTTCTCTCCATTGATTGTGATGCTGCTCATTGGTCCAGTTGTGAGGATTTTTGTTTTCTTTATGTTGAGATGTAATCCATACTGCAGACTGTATTCTTCAACCTTCATCAGTAGGTGCCTTAAGTCATCCTCACTTTCAGCAAGCAAAGTTGTATCGTCTGCATATCTCAGGTTGTTAATGATTCTTCCTCCAATCCTGATACCACGTTTTTCTTCATATAGTCCAGCTTCTCGGATTATTTGCTCAGCATATAGATTGAATAAGTGTGGAGAAAGAATACAACCCTGACGCACTCCCTTCTTGATTTTAAACCATGTAGTGTCCCCTTGTTCTGTCTGTAGTGATACTGCCTCGGAAATCCAAGGAGGGGTCGCTATGAGTCGGGGCCGCCTTGATGGCACATAACAACAACAACAACAACATTATCTTATAACTAAACTGTATCCATTGCCATCGAGTCAATTTTGACTTATAGTGACCCTATAAGACAGAGTAGACCTGCCCTTAGGATTTCCAATGCTGTGATCATTATAGAAGCAGATAGCCACATCTTTCTTCTACAGAGAGGCTGGTGGGTTTGAACCATTGATCTATTGGTTAGCAGCCAAGTGCTTAACTACTGTGCCACCAGGGCTCCTTATCTCTGACTAGATTTGTATAAAATTGCTTATTTTGGAGAAGACCATACTCTGACAAACAGCTGTGAAAAGAAAGGACACATTTCATCCTGTAATTTGAAATGAAACATTCTTTTCCCCACTTGTTGTGGAAAAAGAAAAAAAGGGATTCCCCACATACCCAAAGAGAATATTATCTTGGAAGTAAAATAACAACCATATATATAGTTTTCCCATGGCGAAGACCACCTATATCACACTTAGTTTCTAAAATAAATTTTATGCCTTCCACCTCCCTCATGTGCAAAGTGCAAAGAATACATTGATGACTGTAGTTTTGCTTCCTTAGCCCTTACTGTAGGTATCCTATAAATACATGCCTTGCTGATGAAAGTAGACAATTTATGTCAATAGAACCATGACCATACTCATAATTGAGCCATATCTCTGTTGTGTGGAACTGTCTACCATTCGATCTGCAAATGTTGTTCCTTCTTACTTTACACTGGAAGATACCCTGATGATGTATCATTTTAATTTCTTTCATGAGCACCCACTGGAAAAAAAGTAGCAAATGATGAGATATTCATTTGTTTCAGTACTACTCCTCCAAAATCAAATGAATAAAAGGTAATCTTAATTTCATGAACCAATTATCTCAATAAATACATAAGTGAGGAATTCTCTTTGGAAAACCAATTGAGGTAAAAATGCAATTATTCTGAGCTAATAAGGAACTTTCTCATCACCATCAAGCATGGTACATGAAATTTCTTAAAGGTATGGACAAATATTTTCATCAAATGTCACTTAGTTATATGAGAGCTCTGGTAGCAGAGTGCCTAAGGCATTTGACTGCTAACCAGAAGGTTACTTATATACAATGTAAAAATGACATCAAGTTTGATTTTGTTATTCTTGCTCATGCAATGGCCAAATTCAAAGACAATTAGCCAAATTATAAGGCATTCTGGTGACATAGTGCCTAAGGCATTTAACTGCTAATCAGAAGGTTGGTGGTTCAAACCCACCAGTTGCTCCTCAGAAGGAAGACCAGGCAATCTACTTCCGTAAAGATTTACCGCCTCGAAAACCCAAAGGGGGTCAGTCTACATCAGAATCAACTCAATGGCAGTGAGTTTTTTTTTTTTTAGCCAAATTATATTTTTCATACATATTATATATCTGTATAAATCAATTAATTATTACATTATGCTAACATTAATTTATCATTTTTACCTGATATATAGTTCTACATTATATAATTAAATAATGCTCTTTAATAAATATTTTTGAACAAACTATTAGAAATGCCATACTGCATGAGCTTATTCATTTATGCCAAGAAATTTGGAAGACAGTTAGCTATCTGGTCAACTGACTGGAAGAGATCCATATTTGTGCCCATTCTAAAGAAAGATGATCCAACACAATGTGGAAATTACCAAATAATATCTTTAATATCACACACAAGTAAAATTTTGCTGAAGATAATTTAAAAATAGTTACAGCAATATATTGACAGGGAACTTCCAGAAATTTAAGCTGGATTCAGAAACAGATGTGGAATGAGGGATATCATTGTTGATGTCAGATGAATCTTGGCTGAAAGCAAAGAATACCAGAAAGAAGTTTACCTGTGTTTTATTGACTATGCAAAGACATTCAACTATGTGAATATGATGTAGTAAATTACTTAGTGTGGCTTTTCTACCCATAAGTCTTTGTAATCTCCAAGGTGGGATTTTCTATGAGCAACTGAGGAGCTCTTGAATGCTAAAGTTGTCCACCTGGAGTATTTCTGTTGGGAGTGGCACAAAACAATGTTCTGGGAGGTGCCCACTTTCTCTCAAGTGCTTATAGTTCTGATGCTGTGATTGGCTAGTTTGACCACCCTGCGGGGCTCAAAAGGAGGGCTCCTAGAGGCAGAACTCGCTTGGACTGCTGGTTGAGGAAGACGTGCTGCTGAAAGAGACCCAGGCTCCTGAGACACGCGTTGCTGGGAAAGAGACGCAAGAGACAC
>NW_006921789.1:2799434-2800611 GCF_000298275.1 Orycteropus afer afer
GAATTGTAGCCTGTGGTGCTTCCCTAATAAACCCCATAATCTGTGAGTTCTGTGTGGCCACTGCAGTGAATTATCGAACCCAGGAGAGAGGTGGTGGTGCTTTGGGAGGAACAGTTGGAGAAAGGGCTGGAGGCAGGCAGTATGTCTGGCTTTGTAGGAATAAGCCTTGGGTTACTGCTGGTAATCCTGTCTTCCTCTTGTGGGATTAGAGTAGGTCAGAACAAGTGGCCTCCTTGCCGTTTTTGCAGTGGATCATAGAAAATTATGGATAACTGTACAAATAATGGGAATTCCAGAACACTTAATTGTGCTGCTGAGGAACCTGCACATAGACCAAGCTGATATCTTTCATACAGAACAAGATGATACTGCATAGATAAAATCATGAAGGGCTTGAAATAGGGTTGTATCTTCTCACTATACTTATTCAATCTGTATGCTGTGCAAACAATCTGAGAAGCTAGGCTGTATGAAGAAGAATGTGGCATCAGGACCGGAGGAAGACTTATTAGCAATCTGTGATATGCAGATGACACAACCCTGCTTGCTGAAAGTGGAGATGACTTAAAGGACTTACTGATGAAGATCCTAGACTAAACTCTGCAGTGTGGATTATACCTCAACATAAAGTAAACAAACCTCCTCATAACTGGACCAATAAGCAACATCATGGTAAATGGAGAAAAGATTGAAATTGTCAAAGATTTCATTTTACTTAGACCAATAATCAACACCCATGGAAGCAACAGTCAAGAAATTAGATGAAGTGTTGAAAGCACTGGGCAACACTGCAGCAAGGGACTTCTTTAAAGTGTTAAAGAGCAAAGAGCAGAGTTGTCACTCTGAAGACCAAGGTGTGCCTAACCTAAGCCATGGTATTTTCAATCACCTCAATGCATTGTGAAAGCTGGACAATGAATGGGGAAGACTGAAGAAGTGATGTCTTTGAATTGTGGTATTGGCAAAGAATACTGAAAATACCATGGACTACCAGAAGAACCACCAGTGATAATTAACACATCCTGATTGCATGTTTGGTTAATTTCAGACTGTAGAAGCTGATAAAATTCTTCAATTTCTTCCTCTGTGGCTTTGGTGGTTGGGGCATAAATTTGAATAACAGTCATATTAACGGGTCTTCCTTGTAGGCATATGGATATTATCCTATCACTGACAG
>NW_006921789.1:2802351-2803119 GCF_000298275.1 Orycteropus afer afer
GAATCAACTTGATGACACCTAACAACAACAACAACATGAGAAATAGACCCCAACATATGACTAGTTTGCCACCAGGCATCAATGAGTATTTGGTAAATTTTCTTCACCTTTTTTGGTTACAGAATTCTCATCTCTAAGATAAAGGAGCTTAACTAGCTTAACTGAGGTTCTTTTTCTGTTATGTCTGCTTAAACTATGATTGCACTAACAAATTATGAAATGATTATAAGTAAAAATGGATTAATTGTTGTTATTTTTAGGCGCTCTGGTGGCATAGTGCCTAAGGCATTTGACTGCTAACCAGACGCCTGGCAGTTCAAACCCACCAGCCACTTCTCAGAAGAAAGGCTGGGCAATCTACTTCTGTAGTGATACCACCTCAGAAACCCTAGGAGAGGTCACTATGAGTCAGATAACTCCATGGCAGTGAGTTTGGTTTTTTGGTTTTGGTTGTTATTTTTGTTAAGTGCTATTAAGTCAGCTCTGACTCATAGCAACCTTAGGAATAACAAAACAAAACATTGCTCGGCTCTTCACCGTCTTCATGATTGTTGCTATGTTTGATTGCATTGTTGTGGCTATTGTGTTAATCCATCTCATTGCAGGTTTCATTAACTCTGTAGTTTTACAGGGGGCTCTGGTGGCATAGTGATTAAGACATTTGATGGCTAAGCAGAAGGCTGGTGGTTCAAACCCACCAGCCACTCCTCAGAAGGAAGATTGGGCAATCTACTTCTGTAGTGATACTGCCTCAGAAACCCAAGGAGG
>NW_006921789.1:2803954-2819731 GCF_000298275.1 Orycteropus afer afer
CTGTATGGAAAGTGTATTTGCTCTGTAAATTTCACCCAAATCACAATTAAAAAAAAAAAGAAAAGAAAGAAAATTATGTTTGAATCCTTGCTGTAATGCTTATGAGCTCTGTGACCTCCTAAGCTTTCTGAGCCACAGATTCCTCATCTTTAAAATAGTAGTAAAATCCTTAAATATATATATATTTTTGTTCCATAATATAACAAAGTCTCCCATAGGTGGCTATTTTTTCAGTTTTAAAATGTTACAGAAATTTGGTTTAATGTAATGAATCATAATTTTTAAAATTACCTTAAGTGTTCAAGGATAGGTAATAAAAGCACATTGCTCTGTTTTTCATAAAATCTATATGAACCTGGCATGTAAGGACAACAATCACTCTTCCACATTTATAAATCCAAGGAAAGCTATGCAATTAATCCTCATTACTCTCAACAACTCACCCTTTACCATATTTTTCATAAATAACACGAGCCTGTGTACATTTGTTTGCTAACTGCTCCCCATCCCCTGGAAGTAGTTCTGTAAGCCAATTTTTGTTTGTTTGTTTGTTTTTTTTACAAGTTGCTGCAAAACAATTAGCATAGCGTGTTTATAAAAGTACCTTGTGGGGGAGGGAGCAGTTGGTAAACAAATGTAGAAGGCATACGTACTATTTGCATTAAAATATGGCATAATCTGCAGTAGGCCAAGCCGAGAATCATTTTTAATATTGGAGTTACAAAAGTCAAGGATCCAATGTTTATCTGCTTTCATTTCATATATACCAGTAGTAAATAAACAAGGTCTTTAAATATAACTTCACTAAAACACATGCACTCCATTGAAGCTGGGACAAACGGAAAAAGCCATCACTTCAGAACTGAGTAATTCCCTGAACTGCTAATTTGGGTAGAATGGCCATAATCAGGCAGTGTAAGATATGTTGGGACTACAGAAAGGAACATTTCAGCAAGCCAGTTTTTTTTTTTTTTTTTTAATCATTTTAGTATTGTTTTAAATTTTAGTGGATGGTATATAACCCCTTTTAATTAAGTAACAGACATATAGCACCTGGTTCTTATGTTGTAAGATATTTAAAAAGTAGAGGAAGTAACAATAAAATTTAATGCATCATGAGTCTTGTAAAAGCTGAGCTCAACAAAAACTAGCCTAAAACAGTCTTATATATTGTCATTAATAGCATCCCAATGCTACAGCAGAATGGAAAATAACATGTAGACTGGAAGTTAAACTCACTCATTCTGTGTTATGCTAATTGAACCATTAAAAAAAAACACAAACAAACACAAATAAACAAAAAAGAAGGAAAAGAGTAAAAGAAAGATTCCTGGAGAAAATCTCTCTTAAACCATGGCCTATTTAGCATTTTACACAGAGGCATGTTAGGCTCTTGCACTGTATGAGAGATGGATGGTTATAAGCATATCTAGGTAACCAGGTAGGGTGGCTAATGGTTCCTCTCTTCTTCCTAAGACTCAGTGTGTGCCTTTAATTAGAAACCATATACTTTCTTGACACCCACAATTATTTCCTAGCTGTGCTCATAAAAGTCTTCCATGCTTTCTTCATAGATGAGACAATTCTAACCACCTGTCTCTAAATCATCTCTTTGAACAGATTTTGATGATCCAGGGGATAATTAACTCCTGGCAGCCATTGTTGTTGTTGTTGTTATGTGCCGTCAAGTCAGCCCTGACTCATAGCGACCCCTCCTTGGGTTTCCGAGGCAGTATCACTACAGAAGTAGGATTGCCCAACCTTCCTTCCGAGGAGTGGCTGGTGGGTTTGAACCGCCAGCCGTCTGTCTGGTTAGCAGGCAAGTGTCTTAGCCACTATAGTGAGTTTCAATTTTGGTTCACACAGGAAACATGACATTTGGTTCAGGGGAGGAAATGCTATGGAAATTTGTGATCATGTTTGCACAACCTCTAATAAAGAAGTCCACTCTTTTGCTGTATTTCAAATTTTTATTCTCATTCTAGAAACCTTTCCCTTGACTTGCTTAAATTCATTGCCATTACAGAATTTCACTGTAATGATCATAAAAAATAGGAATACTTGGGGAAGGAAAGATGCTTCTTGGTCCTAACTATAAACCCATTTTTCTCTCATTTTACATATCTGATTTGTGGGAATAGTTGAACAGAACAGGGGCAAACTGACAGTACATGACATTCATGTTCCATATTATACTGCTTTGGATACTCATGTGCTAGTCTGGCTAGACTAGATGCTGGATTTTGAGTTTTCTCCACACCTTGCTTACCACACAAAGTAAGTGTCCACTAAGCTCTAGGGCAGGGATTCTTCACATGGGGGCTTGGAAGTGCTTTAATGGGATCTGAAAAACCTTAAAATTCAATGCATATTTTTGTTAATATGCAGAAAATGGGCATATTTTCCATTAACATTTCAAACAAGATTTAAAATTCTTGTCTTGGAATATTTTGAGAATATACATGTAACCAAAATGTTAAACCATCTAAGCAGCCAGCCCTTCCCAACCCAGGTATGGAATTTCTGAGATAATTAGGACAGTTATCTTTTTCTCTTCTGGGTAAAGAGAAAGGAGAGTCAAGAAGAGCCAATATGAAATTATAAACCAAAATATGGCTAAAACTCAAAAGGTTCAGGTTTTCTCACTTAGCCCTTTAAAATCACAACCCATCAATTTGGGCCCATCAATTGACCCCGCTGGACTCAGCTTTCTTATCTCTAAAATGAATGTGTTGAACTACATCGATGACGTTCAGTGTACTTCTTAAAAGTCTTGCGTGTTCTGGGAGGGTGTTTTGGTGACTTTCCTAGGGAGAAAGACTGATGTAAAGGAGTTTTTTTGTTTTGTTTTCATGAACCCTCTAAAGGGAAAGGCAGATGTGGTAGATCCAGGGGAATATATAGATTTACTTCTTCAAAGTAGTAACTTTAATTTAGGTTGGGTGATTCTTTTGGATTCTCATGCCATTCTTTTGTCGAGAGGCTGTAATTGTTCAAATTCATATGAAAACATTTTTTATGTGCTACTATAATCATTGCTTTCCAATTCTATTTCTTCTCCTGGATTATAAGTAACTCAAGAGAGGCATTGTTTCTTAGTCATCTCTAAAACCTAGAAAGTGGTTGCTATATGGAAGGAGAAGGATAAGCAAAAACAAGTTGAGGGAAAAGAATTTATGCGGTAGTGTGGAAGATGGATTAAGTATTCCTGAGACAGATAAGAGAAAAGCAGAACTATGAGGATTATTGAGCAGTTGTTTGTGCAGTGAGATAGAGAGTGATGTTTAACCTTGAAAAATACTCAGTAGATAGAATAGTTAGGACTTTGTGATCAGCTTGTGGGAAATATGAGGAAGCAAAGAATCTAAAATAACCTCCAGATTTCTATATTAGGGTTTTATTAATCAGGAGAGAAAATACGGAAGAAAGAGATCAAGTTTGGGAGATAATTATGATTTGTTAAATTTGTTGAGGTAATGGGGACATTAAGTCAAGGGACCCTTTTGTGTTTTTGGGTATTATGCACTAAAGAATTAACTTTGCTCAGTGAAAGATTTGGCCCTTATCTCCAACTCCTAGGAATTAATGTCTAGGCCCTTGGAACATTCCCTGATAAAAGTGTTTTTGTTAGGGGGCTTCTGGTTGGATCTGATAATCTATGCTAACAATATGATTCACAGTAGAAAACTTGGAGCACTTGGTATCAGCTTGACCTCTGGAGAGACTGTTGGCTAAGGTGGGCCATGTTGTCGATTAGCCACATCTGTGTTATAAACCCTCAAGTAAAACACAGGACAATAAGGCTTGGGTTAACGTCACTGGTTTGCAATACTCAGTGCATATTGTCACACATCATGGCTGGGAGAAATAAGCTCT
Organism: Orycteropus afer afer; assembly: GCF_000298275.1. NCBI lineage: Eukaryota > Metazoa > Chordata > Mammalia > Tubulidentata > Orycteropodidae > Orycteropus > Orycteropus afer. The sequence continues at coordinate 2,807,831 of NW_006921789.1, forward strand.
GTCTACTGTTCCAATGGGGATACCTAGAAACTCTGTTTCTTGTTCCTCCTGGATCCTGCCCTATGTTAATTTGCATATGTTTAGTATAATGGCTTTTCTGAATTCTGTGAGTTCTTCTTGAAAGTGATTGACGCTGAAGGTGGTCTTGAGGACTTCTCAAATTGCAGGGATATTTAATAAGTTGAAATACAAAATGTATTTCAGCAGCAGTTAACAAGATTTATAAAGCATTCATTAAACATGTATAAATGGGGTATTCAAATGCAGTTGTTGACAAAATAACAAATTTGTTTTGTATTTAGGATACATATTTAGAAGCCAAGAAAAGAGACCTGGCTGGACATACTGATTTGAGAGTTGGCAGTGCACAGGTGTTGACTGGACTTATGTTAGTGGGTGAAATTAGCTAGAGAAAAAGTGAGAAGGGAAAAAACCCCAGAGAATACCAACATTAAAGGACAAAGAAAAGGGAAGCGAGGAAAAAATACTGAAAAAGTGTGCTGAAAGCTAAGGGAGAAGACTAAGCTTGTTAGAAACTTAATTGTGTGTGCTACTTGCTTGGTTTATTGCCAAAAAAATTATAAAGATTTGAGCTCTTCCTGTAGGAACTTATCATCAAGGACCAAAAAGTCATCAACCAGATTAATAATAAATATTAAAAGTGAAATTGATACATTAATTTGGCACAAAGAGAGAAGAAGCTATTCAAACCACATATTAGGTAGGAAGGTAAGGACATGAGACAACATGGGAGCTGCTGCAAGGGATAAGAACAATGTGAAGTTGTCAGCTCTACTCCATAAATCTGAAAACACTGCAAGGAGAAGAGAAAATATTCTCAGTGATTTACAAAAGGAATACATAAAATCACAGAAGGAGTTGAGATTGACTGACTATTCCCTCCCCAATGGCAAAAAGCATGTAAGCATCTAAATAAATATATTAGAAGACATGTGAGAATTAATTTTGAAAATGTGAAAAAATATTAATAGTAGACTTTAGAAAGTAAAGTGTGTCTATGGTATAAGTACAAAGAAAGAAAAATCATATTTTCAAATAAACACTTCCATTTACATCAATTCAAGAACTGTATGCTATAAGATAGATACAAATAGCAACTGGGACTGTCTAATCAACACCTGGGAATAAACGGAAGAAAGAATGAACCAGTGGTGTGTGGAAGGGGGATTACATTTACATGTATCTTGTGACCTGAAAAATAGAAGAGAATTGCAAACTCAGAGAAAAGAAATCTTTGCTTGTCCAAACAGGAATCTTATTTGGCCAGATATATTGACTGAGCTGAATCTGATGATATTTTGTGCCAGTGCAAAATGCACCCACACCTAACCTAGGAATCTTTATTCTCAAAATGACTAAGTGAGAGAGGAATGTTTATTATGAAATAATAAAGTATTTGCTTTGCAAGCCACATAGTATATTTGTTAGCTATATAAAATAATGTGGGCACCTATTTTTTTTGAGGGGGTAGCTTTATCAGTTTTCTAAAATTTGAATTAGATCAACTTTTGCCTTCACAGTCTCTGTATATTACAAATAATGAACTCTTAACCCTAGCAATCTTTCATTAGTTGAAGTATCTGCAAAATAAATGATAGGAAATAATTATACAATCTGTTTCTACTGTAGCTAACTACCTAAAAGGTTTCAAATAAAATAAATGCTTGCTGCATAAGTTAATATCCCATAAAATCAAGTAGACTGAGTATAGGATCAATGCACTCCTGAGAAGTCTGTTCTTTGTGTAATATGTTTATACAATAGTCTATTAATGAAAAGACTCATGATTTCAACTAAGTGAACACAGATGTGTGTCACTTAGTGTCTATTTGGGCAACGTCTGACCACATAAGGCAGTGGTTCCATTAGGTTTTCTTTTTTTGCAAAAAAAAAAAAAAAGAGAGAGACAGTAACTCTTTTTTTTTTAATTATTATTTGCTGTTCATGGTTTTAAAAGGAGATCTGGTGGTACAGTGCCTAAGGGACTTGACTACTAACCAGAAGGTTGGCAGTTCAAACCCACTAGCCACTGTGTAGAAGGATGATGGGGCAATCTACTTCTGTAAAGACTTACTGCCTCTGAAACCCAGTGGGGTCAATATGAGTTGGAATCAACTGGATAGCACTGAGTTTGAGTTTTAATGGTTTTAAAGACCTTAAACCCAGACTTTGGGAGCACCGGATTTGGTGGGATTCAGGTAGATGAGACAGAGAATGTGGCTTTGGGCAAGGGGTCTAGGGCTCTGGCCATGGCCAGGTGGCAGATGTGGGAGCTGGGGGTGGGGGCTGTTCCTGCTGCTCAGGTGAGTAAAACAGTGGGTGGGGATGGGGATACTCTACTCCCTCCAGCTCACTTTCTCTTCTCCACTCCGGTCCTGCCCCTGCCCACTCAGCCTCCCAATGCTGTCACCATTTGTTCCTGTGGCTTCCCCCATCAGCTTCAGTAGCAGTAGCAGTAGCAGGAGCAGCAGGAGTGGCGATGAGGACTACCCGAAGTGGGCTCTCATAAGGTTTTAATATGGTGTTCCCACAATGTCCAAATCACAGAAAATCCTATTTCATAGACAGTATTGTGGAATTTCAGTGTCACACACATGTACTCATGGCTGCTCATCAAAGGATATCTAAAGATTCAAGGATATGTAATTTAATTCCCCCCATCTTATTAGGAAAAACAACATGTATATTTATGGAAGTACTGTTTATCCAGTTATTGGGCTTTTAATAAGTTTCAAGGCTTGATCATGACACTAAGAAATTGAATGATGTGGCCAACATCACTTGGCAAATCTCTTTTTGTTGTGATTGGAACTCAGGACCACAAGGAGTCTTTGCTCTAGTCACTGTCTCTGACTGCCTCTGACTTTAAGAGGATAATTCTGTGGAAAAATGACATCTGTAAATTCTGCTGTCAGTCAGTAGGCACTGGCAAAGTGTTATGCTGATGGCTTTCGTGATTAGAATGCAGGGCAAACAGCCATACACTTGGCTTATAAAACAAGCTAAAGTATCGCCGGCTTCCTCACCTCATCATTTCCAGAATGGTACTTATCTTTCAAGTCACAAAACAGTACTGATGTCAAGGCCATAAAAAGTATTATATGGTTCTGCCTGCCATCTTTTCAAGGTGGGCTGGCAAAGCAGAGGACCACAGACAGAAAAATGGAGTAATAAAGTTTAAATAGTAGGCAATAATATTAATCTGCTGTGCTGCAGTGCCGATTAAGAGATTGAACCAACTCCCTGCAGTCCTAATTGGATTTCCCTGTGTTGTCTACAACCGTTAGGGCTCTACCCTGATAAATCTTGTTTTTGCTTCCCATTTATTCTCCATGAATGATTCCACGTAATGGACTTATCTGTAAAAACACACAAATGCTTGTATTGCCATAAAATTCTTTCTGTGGTGCTCTTTGCAGATTGCTGGCATGTTACTTTTTAAAAGGCAAGTAATTAATATACTGCATCATTGTGCTAATTGCTGTCTAAATATTTCATATGTGTAATAAGATATGAGGCTATAACTCAGATGCTGGGAATGCACAACCAGGTGTGGAGTGCTATTCTGGAAAACTGCATTATGTTAAGACTAGGGAAATAGAAATATATCATTCAGAATGATATATGAGGTAATCAAATGTAAAAGGAAAGAGAAATAAAGGCTTCTAAATACTTTGGTGTATTTCTCAAAACTTTATGGTTATTTCCACATGGTGAAGTCACTATTATTTTTGAGATAATATTTGTTAAATTTTTGAAATAATTTTTTTTAAATTTTTCTTCAAATGTGCATATGTATAGCCAAAAAATAGTTTTATCAGGATCTACTGATGAAAGGATCTAATCACTGTTTACTCATGCTTACAAAAACAACCCTGCTATCTCCAGTTCAATACATTACTTATAGCACAGTGCTTAAGACACTTGATTGCTTTCAAGAAGGCTGGCAGTTCAAACCCACCAGCCACTCCTCGGAAGGAAGGTTGGTCAATCTACTTCCATAGTGATACCGCTTCGGAAACCCAAGGAGGGGTCACTATGAGTTGGGTCTGACTCCACGGCACATAACAACATCAACAACAGCAGACCTAGACAAAGAATTCCTGGTTGGTGTAAATGGTTAAATACTTGACTTCTAGGTAAAAGGTGGGTGATTCAAACACACCCAGAGGCACCTCAGAATATAAGCCTGGTGATCAATGCCAACTAACCAAAAAAAAAAAAAAAAAAAATAGGCCTAGATCGGAGATGGAGAGTGTAAGAAATAGGCTGCCAGTAGCTGTATTTCTGCAGGAGATCTCCATACTGACATACAACTCAATTTTTGATTGAGTCAGTCTGCTCAATTTGTCTGATTTCATCATTGAACTAGTAAAGCTTATACTTTCCTTCCTTATGTCTCTAGTTTTGGTTCAGTCTGTTGCCATCCATGAATTTACCTAGATTTGCCCAACAGAATCTACCTCCTCTCCCCATTTCCAAACTCAGCCTGGTGCTTGGGTTTTCTGCTTCAGTCTCAGGGTGAGGTCTCTTGTGGTATCTTGCCTTCAGATATTGTGAACAGCTTAGTCTTGATTGTTGATGAGATTTTCATCATCTCCTCGCCTAGTCCCTTCCCACTCTAGTATCCATTGCATTTTCTAACAATCTTTCCACTGTTTTTCTGCTAGCTTAAAACTATCTGATATCTGGTGGCTGTTCTTCTGTCCTCGTGCTGATACTGGTACCAACGGCACTGCAGTCAACATTCCTACTTGTCTCTGATTGTATTTCATACTTCTACTTTGTGTTTCCCTTGAACCAAATAGTCCCTGTATCTCTTGGTGTTTGCTTCCAACTATGACTAGTGATTCTACCCATTCATGTTAACAAACATTTACTGAGAATCTGCTGTGTGTCACAGTACTGGACTAGTCACTGGGGATAGAAAAGTACATAGAAATTATCCCTATTTTCAATGAGCTGATGGTCTCTCCAATGATAGATTTATTTTACTCCTATTCTGTGTCAGGTAGAGTTCCTAAGGGGTGCAAATGGTTAACAATTTGGCTGCTGCTGAAGGGTTGGAAGTTCAAGTCCATGCAGAGGCATGTTGGAAGAAAGTCCTGGTGGTCTATGTCTGAAAAATCAGCCACTGAAAAGCATGTGGAGTACAATTCTGTGCTAACACACATGAAGTTACCATCACTTAGAATCAACTCAATGGCAACTGTTTAGTAGTTACATACCAGGTAGCTTACATTTAAATATCACAGCTATGTTTTTCTATGTGTTCTGGTTACCTCGCACTGCTGTGACAGGAATATACCACAAATGGGATGACTAAACAAACAGAGTTTATTCTCTTACAGTTCAGTAGGCCAGAAGTCTGAGTTCAAAGTGCCAGGCTCTAGGGGTTGTGTGAAAGCCCCTCAACCTTGGGTTTCAGGTCTGCCTCTTGCTCCCGGCCCACTTAAGCTAGAGGCATTTCTTCACTCAGGCAGCTACTGGCTGCTGAGGCTAACAAGCCCAAGGTCAACAAATAAAATGGCATGGTCCCAATGTCACCAAACCACATGGGAGGCCACTAATTCAAGTCCATTGAAAGTCCCAAGAGCAGCAGAGCATAGCAGGCTGCTGACCAACTACACGACTACATGCAAGGTTCAAGCATGCCATAGGCTACAGACTATTCCCCAAGGCTTCTCCTTATATACAGGAAGCAGACACAGCCTTAAGGCAGTTACTCAGCTGCTTGTAGTAGATCCCACCATGGAGTTGATTGCCAGTCGCACCATGGGGAATAACTACCACCAGCTGCCCAGCCACTCAACCAGGCCCAGCCAAGTTGACATACAAATTTAACTACCACACTATGTTTGGCTGGCTTGATGAGCACCTGAAGTGTTTGCTAAAATGTCCCAGATTATTGAATTGGAATCTTCAGGGATGGGTTCTAGGGCTCTGCATTAGCAAGCAAATGTGTGAGTATGTAGTAGGTGGACAGAGGACCATGTTTCAGTAAAAGTTGTCTCATAGCAACTCTACAAAGTAGGTTTAACAATTCCCCTATTGCAGGTAAAGATACAGATACTGACAACTGGAGAGTTATTTAACTTTTCCAACTGAAGAGTGGAAAAGAAAGGAAACAAACCTATTCTATATAGTTTGAAAAACTTTGCCATTTCCACTCTACTCCTTTGCAGAAGCTTTTACCTGTGTCTCCTATGGGTCTCTGCCTCTCATTCTAGGGGATCTACCAGACAATCTTTACATAATTATGTCAGTAGCAGGTACTATTGAGAGCATTTGTCAGCCTTTAGAAAATCGGAAACAATCATATATCTATATCTATATATCTATATCTATATCTATATCTATCTATCTATATATATATATATATAGATATATATATCTTAAAAAGTTTCCTGAAATAGATTTGGATATTTTGTACTCATTTTTGAGAGACCACTGAGTATGAACAAATATGGCAGAAAATGATCTAGGTCAGAATAAATCACCAGCATGAACATACCAGGATTATTCTGTCAGAACTAGAGCATTATTCCAATCTCAATAATGGCAAAAACAGCCTGGAGGCAAGCCTCCCACTTTAAGTAATGATGAAATGCTCCCAAGCAGTAAAAAATGGGCTGCCGTCAACTGGCTATCTGAACAGACTGGGAAACTTGGAGAACGTCAAGAACCAAGAAAGAAAAATTGCAATGATGCCCATGGGAGAAAATAAGGCTTGGACGTGTAGGCCACTTATCTGATACAAGGGAGGCCTCAATTACCCTGCTCTAATACACTCCTTTGCAGAAGGGTACCATTTTGAACGGTCACTGTAGCCTCCATCTAAAACATTCCCAAAGATGAGGATGCCACATCTTTAATGAGGTTCCCAGAATAGACCTTGACTACAATACCAATGTGAAGTGAAGTTTTCAAGGACAAACAAACTATTTATTGAAAAAGCAACTCATCTCTTTGTGTTGAAAGGTGAAGAAAAAAAGATTATTTGCTGTCAGAAGGATTTTGGTTTAACCAAGAAAAGTGTTTAAGACTAAGAGAAAGCATTGTACTTAAACTATTTCTGATAATCTCCTTTTTTTATTCCTTAATCTCCCTCAGGGAAAGATAATGCAGCAATAGTGGGGAGGGGGAGGAAACTGTACTGGGAACATTTCATTGTCTGCCTTAAATCCTTCCTACTGTAATCTTACCTTATTACTCAGAAGAAGGCAAGAGGTGGTCGATGGATGGTGTTAAGTCATAGTTTTCTTATAGTAAGCTATATTCCCCAGGTGGCAGATTCTATCACCATGAATATTCTCATTTTAACCTTGCTTGATTATTTAAAGGGAACTTAAGTGGTATGGATTCAACTTGTCTAAAGTATTAATTTTTTCCCATGAAAAAGCTGGTGTAAGCCATAAAAGAGCTGTGAGAGGACCAAAGACAATTTTCTGAGGAAATTATTCATTGACTTAATTTACTTTAAATTGCAAAACTCAGCTTCTAAAGTTCATTTATCTTTTAGACCAAGCAAACTTTTGAAGCAGTTGAAGTTTGTCTTCCTCACCCTCCTCTTTTTGCTGGGATACTATTTTGATACCACCGCTTAAATGCTTGGCATACTTAGTCTTCTGCCTGACCAAAGATTGCCCTTATACCTCACTCATGACTCCCTTACTGGTGTCTCTCTATTCTCCTTTACATTTCCTCTCTGGATTTCCATCCCCTCTTCACTTTATAACAAGTCTTATGCTTTGTTTTATCATTCCTTCAGTGTTCTTACCACCTGCTAGATGAGGTCTGGGTAATCTGATTACTACTCCATCCTTTAATGGAGTCTAAGTCATTAAAATGTTATTTCTGAATAACTTACATATGTCTATTATAATAAAACCTTCATGAAATAATGACATAGCAGAAATAACACCATGAATGATGTGACTCAGATACCTGACAGGTCAATGGAAAAGGTATTTTGAGATGGGAAGGAATGTGTGGCATCTGCTACACATGACAGATTCTAATTTTAGGATCCTCTGAGTTGACCCAGCATTACAACCTGACATCTAAACTATCCTGTTTGGAACTTCATTCCTAGGTATTGCAAATACAGAGAGACCTAACAAGGCAAGTAACTATGATTGGTTGAGAGAGTACAGTGTCTGGCAGTCTGCTATACTTGCTCCTATCCTGTGATTTTACTTCTCATACATTCTTCTCCATTACAGGAAGGAGTATACCCATGTACTCAGTTGTTCAAAGTCAACACAACTAGATGAAAGAATTTAGATTCTTTTTCTCTTGAATCCCCAGCATCATGCATAGAGTACATAGTATGTGTTCAACAACTACTTGAAAGAATGAATGAAATGATGATCTCTCTAGAAAGCCTGAAATGGTTTATTCTCATGACAGGGAGTTGTGATTTCATGGGTATGTGCTGGGGAGCCCTACACTCATCTGTTTATCTCTCTCTCTGGCTCTCTAAAGCTTTTATTTATCTTAGGATGTAAATCTATTGATAAATGATTTTAGGGTGCAATCCATTTTTCTTAGAACACAAATCCGTGATGAAAGAAGTCCTTAGGAGTCATTGTGAGGAGACCAAATTCTGGCCTCAACTTTGCTGCTAGCCAGATACCTAAACCTAAATAGAAACAATTTAACTGGAATTATAAAGAACACAGTATGCAATAGAAAGTGGATTGGAAATTCAGTAAAATTGGATTTTTAATCTCTGTACTGCCAAAAACTCACCCTTTTGGGTTGTCATGAATCTCCACTGGGTTACATTTTTTTTTTTTTTTTCTCTTTAGAAAACTAAGGAGATTTAACTATAACAGAGAGCAAGCATAAGACCATTTGGTTCTGTGGGGTGAGGAGATTTGGAAAGGTGAAAGGAATGGAGGGAGGAAGACTGTCACACGGGTAGGCTGCAGTAGAAAAGATAAAAACATCATTTTGCTCGGAGGCAGTGATGAGTGTAGAAATAGTTTTCTTTTACTGTTCTCAAGTATATTCATTGGCAACACACTGCCCTTCTGTTAGGTTTCCACGGTTTTAGGTGACCTACATTTGCTGTGATGTTTTACTGACTCCTTCATTTGAATTAGCTGCTTTTTTTACATGCTTCCAAATGCCATTATGAATCACTGCAGCTCAAGACCATCTATCACAGTTACAAGGCATATAAAAGATGACAATCATCAGTCAAATATCTTCACTCCGCCTGAAACAAAATTTTCTCAGTACAAAATAAATACTTTCCCTCCTGCAGAATTAGCTAAGATTTATACTCCAAATATGCAAATCATTCCAAAAATTTCAGACAAAGGGAAATAGTCAATGTCTTGGCTCAATCATAGACAGGAAATATAATTTTAAATAGACATTTCTGCTTTGAGATTTATCCACATGCTTCTGAAACTGTCACGTTTTTGTCAGTGGGACAGGAAGTAGCACACTTTGTGCTTAAAAATTTCTCCATTTAAGTCCAATCATCATTTGTTTCTCAGTCTAAGAAATGATAAAAATAGGAGACTGTAATTACTATATATTACAAAATCATTGCTTTTTTGACATGGAAGACACCTAGGAGATGTTCACCATTAGGATAGAGATGAGAGTGTGAGAGTCAAAGTTCTGGCAACCAACCAAGAGAAACTGCTAGTTGATTACAACTGGAATTGGAATTCAGGAATTTTGAATTTGATTTGAACTCTCTGTCAACAACACCAAAGTTTCTTAAAAAATTAGTTAATAATTAATGAAGAAGCTGCTTATTCCTCTAGATAGTCACTTCCCTGATTTTTTTAAAAATTTGCAATGTAATTTTATTGCAATATGTCCAGTTTTAGACATCATCCTCAAAACATAACATAATTCAAAGAATTTTAAAGCTGCAAGCAGCCACTTTTCTCTCAAAAGAAAAATGGAGGAATTAAGTTCCTTCAAGAACCACGTTTGCCAAGGAACATTAAGATTTTTTTATTGTGGAAATTTTTTTTTGCAAACAGATACACATTTCATTTACTTTCATAATAACTCAGAAGAAGGACAAAGCATATAACTTATATCCTCGATTAATGTCAACAGTTGGGGGTGTAAGGCTCTGAGATGAGGTGTGAAACACTTAAGGTTCCCTGGTGGTTCCTAAGGACAGACCATAAAATGATATCTATATTTCAGGGTTACACAGTGAAGACATAAGGATATATATATATAATATATATATATATATATATATATATATTTTAATTTTCTACATTACTTTTAAGAGAAAAGTACAAGTGCCAAGCTGATTACCCAGTAACATCACTTTTAAAAAGATGATCAGGAGAATAGGTGCAGTGGCCATATTTTGAACCCCAAAATCAAGTATAAATACATTTACAAGAACAAATCAAACTTTTGAAAATCTGTTTTCAAATTTCTAGTCTCTCCACAATTTTCTAGTCTTCTAGTCTCCACAAAGGTCAACAGAGACAGTTTACCTAGATTCTACAACTTATATATCAGTTTGTTGTACTGTGATGGTTTGTGCATTGCTATGACAGTGGAAGTTATGCCACCAGTATTTCATACACCAATGGGGTAATTCATAGTGGAAAGAGTTCAGCAGAACTTTCAGACTAAGTCAAATTAGGAAGGAGGGCTGACAAGCAATATCTGAAAATTAGCTAATAAAAATCTTAAGAAGCACAACAGAACATCATCTGACTCATTTGCTTTGGACATATCATCAAACCAAACCCACTGCCATCAAGTTGATTCAGACTCATAGTGACTCATTAAGACAGAGTGAAACTGCCCCATAAGGTTTCCAAGGTTGTAAATCTTTACAGAAACAGACTGCCTCATCTTTCTCCCACAGAGCAACTGATGGGTTCATACCTCTAACCTTTTGGTTAGCAGCCAAATGCTTTAACCATTTTTCCACTGAAAATGGCATTTATTTATGAAATTAGAACATCATGTTCGGTGAAGCAGAGGGCCAGTGAGGGTGTGAGAAACCCTTGGTGATATGGATTGGCACAACAGCCCCAACAAAGGACTGAAATATGTTGGCAATCATGAAGATACTGCAAAATCAGGCAGCATTTCATTCTGTTGTGCATAAGGTGGCCATGAGTCAGAGTTTACTCAATGGCAGCAAACAACAACAGCCTATCTTTTTGTATGTTTAAAGGATGATGATGCTCATAGTAATGGCTATTACTAGAGTATTTCTCATTGTATGCAAGAAGTCTCCTCAGGACATTTAATTCTCATGACAACACTGTGCAGTTGATAAACACTATTAACCCTACTTTACACACAAGAAAACAGAAAGAGGAGTTCCGGCAAGATGGTGGACTAGGCAGAAGGACTGCACAGACCCTCTTCAACAAAGAAAAGGGAAACCAATTAACACAGACAAAGAAGATAATCTTGGACCCCTGAGACTTGACGGGAAGGATACAGAAGTGGACTAAACCCCAACTAGCAGATGAATTTGAGCTTTTAGTTTTTTGATGGTTATTCAATTGTAATTTGTGTCTAACTGAGTGGGAGACAACAACAATCCTCATAAGACACAATTACACCCACACCTCCTACGACTTCATTTACTGAGCGAGAGCCACTTCCTCCTTCTCCACCAATGGGCCAATGATAAAAAACCACCAAGAAGAACCTGAACCACCCTTGGCTGCTCTTCATAAACAGTTAACAGAGATCTAAATACAACAACACCATGATACCTTGGAAACAACACATCATCACAGTCCACGCGAAGAAGCAGGATAAAGTGGTAGAGACAAGGGAGCAGGATACAGACCCAGAACACACACCTGAGGAAGAAGCAGCATTGGAACTCTCTGATAAGGAATTCAAAAGAATTAT
>NW_006921789.1:2819831-2835360 GCF_000298275.1 Orycteropus afer afer
GAATTTGCTCTGTAAATCTTCACCCAAATCAAAATAAAAACAAACAAACAAACAAACAAACAAAAATAACAAAAGTTAAAAAAAAAAAAGAAAACAGAAAGAAGTACAGAGTTTATATAAAGTAAGTTACTCAATGTCACACTGTGGTAAGCAGCCAAGGTAGGACTTGAAAGGCAGTCACTCTGCACTCTGAAACACTATCCCTTGCATAATGGGACAAAGATACCAGAAGATTTTGAAATACCTACAAAATCTTTACAAATACCTACAAAATCTTTACAAAACTCTAAATTGTACATAAATGTAGCTTTAACATCCATTATGTCTTATCGAATTAAAATTCTCAGAAAATTAGTTCATCAAATGAAATATTTTCCCAGTTAATCCAATCCCCATTTCCCAGCCATTCTCTGTAATAAGAATTTTCTTCATAATAAGGCCTTTTCTATATTTTCTTGTCACTTTCTCATATATATATGTGCTTTCCATATTTCACATGAAATTAGGCAGAAGGAAAAAATCTTACAATTTTTTTTGAAAACAAAAACCAAGTAAGTTCTACTTGCTACTGTAAAGTATCACATGAGAATAATAAATGATGTTTCATTGAAAAGTGGAAAATGGTGAGTCAGTACAATGAAACAGAATTTTCCTTAACCCAGTAAAATTGGTCACAGTTAATCATTTTTAAAAGAGTTTCTTTCTCATCTTCTTTTTTGTTCCTCCTTGGGATCTCTAAAACACAAACTCAAAATGTCCCTTCAAAATAATACCTTTAACAAAGGAGTTTCCTTTTCTTTATTGTAATTTTACAAATGTCAAAATGAACACAATGGATTACTCAACTCCAGCTGCATTTTCATCTACTTACCAGCCACTCCTCAGAAGGAAGTTTGGGCAATCCTACTTCCGTAGTGATACTGCCTCGGAAACCCAAGGAGGGGTCGCTATGAGTTGGGGCCGACTCGATGGCACATAACAACAACAACAACAGTGCTGTAGCTTGTGATACAACAAAGAAAGCGTGTGTGCAGGCACTCAGTCAATCTGTGAGATCTGTCCTCTTACCTACATCTGTGGGAACTGGCTTATCCACCAGGACACCCATATGTCTGAAAATTTCAGAGCCCTTCAGTCCTTTGGATGTGGAAATAACAAAGTACAGATTTGATGCTGAAATGATTGTCACTTAGAGTGGAAGAGGTCTTCTCAAACCAACTGGCCAGTCCCTTAGAAAACTGAATTTCCTCAGCTAAGTGTTTCTGACATCTGAGGTCTTTTAGGTGCTTTATTTCATTTTTCCTCTTTATGTTGATGGTTTCCACTGAGAGGAGCAGCCAATTCTTAAAGGTGTTATATTTTGTGAGTTGCATAGGACTGCCAAAGGTAATGTCTTCTAAGAAAGGCAACTTGACCTTGTATCAGTCCGCATACCAAGTCTTTGTAAGCAGTGCAGGATCCTAAGTTTCACATTGAAACAACTGCCCCCTAAAAGAGTTTTCACTGTGTTCTTTCTTGGCAAGCCATAAGCCATGGTGAATTATTACAGTCGAATTTCCTTGCATTGGTGCCTGATGTGACAATAGGCACTGTGATCACTTTGCCTTCTGGTGGCCTTCTGGTGGCTTCTGGTGGGTGAAACTGCCCCGCAAGGTTTCCAAGGCTGTAAATTTTTACAGAAACAAACTGCCTCATCTTTCTCCCACAGAGCAACTGATGGGTTCATACCTCCAACCTTTTGGTTAGCAGCCAAATGCTTTAACCATTTTACCACTGCAAATGGCATTTATTTATCAAAGTAGAACATCGTTCGGTGAAGCAGAGGGCCAGTGAGGGTGTGAGAAACCCGTGGTGATATGGATACAGGAGTCTTACGTTTCTGCAGGGTGCAATCCCCCGCGGACTGAGGGAAGACCGTGCGCCCTGCTAGGAGAACCTGGCTGTGCGCACGCCGCGTGCCCGCACCACCGGCACACACTCCTGCTTCCTGCCAGTGGCTGACCTGGCCTGGGTGGCCCTGCTTCACTTCCCTGATTTTCTCCTGGGCAGCAAAGAATATATGCAATCCAAAGGTACATTTTCCAGGGAAGTTTTAAGTATTAACTTATGTGGAGCTCTGGTGGCACAGTGCCTGAGGCATTTGACTGCTAACCGGAAGGTTGGTCATTCAAACCCATCAGATGCTCTGTCAAAAGAAGATGGGAGCAACCTACTTCTCCAAAGATTTACTACCTTGGAAACCCAATGGGGGTTGCTATGCATCAAAATTGACTTACTGGCAGTGGGTTTGGTTTGATTTTTGTGGGATATCCAAGAAGCTGCATCCTTGATAATAAGATGACTTTAAAGATGGAATCCAGGATAGAACTAGAGGATCCTGGGTCCCTGATAACCATGGATCCACCCAAATAACAATTTGTGAACTTGTCTTACTTGCAAAAAAAAAAAAAAAAAAAGTCACTTATTTTATAAACCACTGTTATTTTGGGTTTTCTGTATTATATATCCATTTTTGTTAGGGGCCATCAAGTCAATTTTAACTCAGTGTGGCCCCATGTGACAGTACAAAACTACCTCATAGGCTTTTCTTTCTCTTTTAAATTTTTTGTAGAAGCAAATTACCAGGTATTTCTCCATCAGAGAAGTTGGGTGAATTTGAACCATCAACCTTACTCAGCAGCCAAGTGTGTAACTGTTTGTGTGATCAGAGCTCCTGATGTTATATACAGTCAAACCTAATTCTAATTTTACACAAGGTTATTTCTGTATATGTATTTGAAAAATAAAAACAGCATAAATTTTTTGGCACTAAAAACTAAGTAACTGAATGTTTTTATATTTGTCATCTTGGATAAACAACAGGGGTGCCAGGGGGCTGTGTGAATGTGGGCTCATTCTTAAAGATATATACATTATTTCAGAAGATAATTCTAAAATGTATGTCCATGAAGATGTTAAGTACTTACTGACATTTTAACAAGAACCATTTCTGCTGCATGGGAAAAGAAGGCTAAGAATTCATTAATAATTGTTTGTTTCTTTAGATTAATTTCACAGTAATTTACTATGCATTTCAGAATAGTGAATGAAAATCCAGGTAATAATGATAAAATTCAGAAACTTAATATATAAAACTATACTAATTCTGGAGAACCAATGTAAATAGTATGGCTATTTAATTTCATTTCTGATAATCTGGACTCTGGTTTGTTTTGATTTAAAAGTAATGTTCTAAAAGACAACTGTCACTAGAAACTTAGAGTAATATAAAAAATATGGCATAAGTCAAAAATAATACTCTAAGTAATATTGTCTCATATGACACATTGCTAAATATTAAGTGATAAAAAGTGCTAAAATAATTATTTTTGAATATATTGTCTTGTGAATTCTTAAAAAAAACAAAAAGCCCTTTAAGACAAATCATTGTAAGTAGATATGGTACAAGAGCATCACAAAGCCAGTGATTGGGAGAAGCTGTAAAGAGTCAGTGCTTCCTTAATTTTTAATCCAAGGGAAACAAAATCTATGAATCATTACCAACATCAAAAGTAAACTGTGACTGTGAGCTTTAACCCAATATTTGTACTTTTAGAATGTACTCAAAAGTATTAAGAAAAATCATCCAAAACATGAAAATACAGGGACACGACTGCAGTTCTTTTAAATGTAATTTTTTTAACAGGCTCATCCAAAGATTGTAAAATCATCTGAAAGAATGTATTTGATTTTGTTATTTACTATTTGATTATAGTGCAGGTATTATAGAATCACATGTTAATTTGTAGATTTCTTCTGGTATAAAGTAATATTCCCAAAGGTGACTGTTTTATGGTCCTTCAGGGCATTAAATAGTTTTGTTTCTTAATATTAAAATGCCATTTCAGTGTTTCTTTAACTCACTAGTTACATATATATATATCTCTGTTCCTCAAATCCTCCTTTGAACCCCTCTTTCCATCATGGTTCATTCATTAATCAGTAAGTTGAATAATATCTTTGACATGCATTTATGTTATATTTATATGAGACATTATTTTTGGAAAATTATACTTTAACAATATGGATGTAGACAACTATTTTAACAAAATTTATTTATAGCAAATATTACCCACAACTCAAATGGAAGAATATCCTCCCACATGTAAGTCATTCTTTTTTGGAATGAGACATAATGTTTTTTCATATTGCTTCTTGTACTGGCCAGAACAATCCACCCTCACTTCCCCAGCAAAGATGTCCACATTCTAATCCCTAGAACCTGTGACTATATTGCCTTACGTGGCAAAAGGAAAATAACATAGCAGGTGAAATTAAGTTTGCTAATCATAGACATTAAAACAGGATGATTATCCTGGATTGTCTGGGTGAGTTCAATGTAATCACAAGGTCCCTTAATTGTGGAAGAGGAAGACAGCTCTGAATGCTGAAATGAAAGGAGAACTTGACTAGTTGTTGCTGATTCTCATTATGGAGGAAGGGACCACTGGTAGTCTCCAGGAGCTAGAAAAGGCAAGGGAATGGATTCCCACCGAATCTCTACTAGGAAATGCAGCCTTGCTGTCACCTCGATTTCGACCCACTGTCAGATTTCTGATCTATGGAACTATTTTAAGTCACTGAGTTTGTGGTAATTTGCTACAGAAGGTTTTGAGAACTAATAACTTTTCTATATTTTTGGAATGCTACTTATTACAAATATAGTAGGAGAGCACAATTTAGAGCCCAGATGCGAAAGGGTGGGGTGTAATAAGAGTAACAGCACTGAGAAGAATTTAAGTCCAGTCTCTGTTCTGCCTGGGATGTCATTGCTAATGTCAGATAGACCTTGGCTAAAAGCAAAGAATACCAGAAAGATGGCTACCTGTGCTTTATTGACTATGGAAAGGCATTGGACTTTGTGAGTTGTAACAAATTATGGATAACTTTTCAAATAATGGAAATTCCATAACACTTAATTGTGCTCCTGAGAAAACTGTACACAGACAAAGAGGCTGTCATTCAAACAGAACAAGGGGATACTGCATGTTTAAAATCAGGAAGAACATGCATTAGTATCATATCTTTTCACCATATTTATTCAATCTGTATGCTAAGCAAATAATCTAAGAAGCTGGGCTATATGAAGAATAACATGGCATCAGGATTAGAGGAAGATTATAACAACCTGTGATATGCAGATGACACAACCTTGCTTACTGAAAGTGAAATACGTGAAACACTGGTGAAGATCAAAGACTATAGTCTTCAGTATGGATTAAACTTCAACATGAAGAAAATGAAAATCCTCACAAATGGACCAATAAGCAACATCATGATAAATGGAGAAAATGTTGAAGTTATCAGGGATTTCATTTTACTTGGATACCCATGGAAGCAGCAGTCAAGAAATCATACATTGTATTGCCTGGGCAAATCTGCTACAAAAGACCTCTTTAAAGAATTGAGAAGCAAAGATGCCACTTTGAAGACTAAGGTGGGACTTATCCTAGTCATGATGTTTTCAGCTGCCTCATATACACTTGAAAGCTGTCTGAGAAAAAGGGGAAGACCCTCAATGAGATGGACTGACACAGTGGCTACAATGATGGGCTCAAGCATAGCAGGGATTGTGAAGATGTGCAGGACTGGACAGTGTTTTGTTTTGTAGTACATAGGGTGGCTATGAGTTTGAACCAATCTGATGGCACCTAACAACAACAACATTGCTCTGCCGATTGTTAGCTGAGAGACTGAGGATAGCATTCTCTTTCGACCTCAAGTTCTTTCAAACTTCTAAGTTCTCTGACATTTCAAATCCTGTTGAACTCACCTTTGCTAATACCTAAAACTAAACTCACTGCTGTGGAGTCAGATCTGACTCATAGCAACCCCTCCTTGGGTTTCTGAGGATCTAGCCCTCCTTTAATCATGACTACAATACTCTTTGCAGCACATTCATTTATTCAGCTAATATTTGTTTTATATCTACTGTGTGTTAGACATTCTTTTAGTTGCTGAGATAGAAGAATGAACACTATAGATGAGGCTCTTGCTTTTACTGAACTTTCATAGTAGGAGAAAGATAAATATGCAGGGAACAAACAAGAAAATGCATATGATAAATCCAGACACAAAGATTATAAAACAAATGGATGTGACAGATAAAAACCGATGACAGCATGTAAGAAAGAATGTGGGAGGGTGAGACCCAAATGATAAGAAAGAGTTGGCCATATGGTAATCTGGGGTAGAACATTCCAGAAAGAAGCCACAGTAGTCATGATCTTAGTTTGTTTTAGAGAAAGGAAAAATGCCAGGGCATGAAGATCTGGGTTAGGGTGGTAGAAGATGAGGAAAGAAATGCAGACACCAAATTTGACAACAGGTGTGTATCGGTGTGGTGACCATTACCCTTTTACCAGAGTGACAATATATATCTAGTCCAATATATACATACTCTCATATGACCCAATAACATTGTTTGGTAGTTACCTCTATGAATTTACAGGCGACTGTGTGATGGAGTGATCTACTGAAAAAATAAGATGGATACCATTTTTGTACTAATAAATTTGAGAAATAACAAACTTTGTGATATTGTGCCATACACTGATCTGAAGTATGCATAATGCGCAGTGCTAAAAATTGCAATAAAAACAAAATAGAATAATGATGTAGAAAGAGGGAAGAATGGAGAAAGCATTTAACAAATCATCAAAACAAAAGTAGCATGCCTAAATTTAAAACATAGAATTACTACCTGCTCATACCCACCAGCCACTCCTCAGAAGGAATTTTGGGCAATCTACTTCCCTAGTGATATTGCCTCAGAAATCCAAGGAGGGGTCGCTACGAGTGGGATCAGACTCCACAACAGTGAGTTTTTTTGTCACTAGGCTGAGACACACACATTTTTCCCTGCAGCAAACATACTAATGATCCTCACAAATACAGAAGAAGAAAGAAGGATGAACATCCAGTTATTTTAAGTCTGCTACAGATTTCCTTTGGGCCTGTGCTGACTGAATTGAGATTCTAGGCATTGTGATTATTTTCTTGGCTCCCTTGATTGATAAATTATCATTCTCCCTTTTCCCATAACAGGATTATCTTTCAACAACAGTACATCATTGAAGGCAACATATGGATGTTGTTGTTGTTGTTATGTGCCATCGAGTCAGACCCGACTCATCAAGGTAGATTGCACAACCTTCTTTCCGAGCAGTGGCTGGTGGGTTTGAACCCACCAGCCTTCTGGCTAGCAGTCAAATGCCTTAGGCATTATGCTACCAGAGTTTGTCAGATTTTCAGATGGAAGCTATTCAAGGGTGGCTATGTACCGTAAATATTAAAGAGGGGTAGGGAACTTTCATTGAGGACCTACTTTGTATGTGATTTCAACCTTAGCTCTCGACAGTAAAGCTGATCAGATTTAAATGAAATGTTTGAAATGGGAGTCATGTCGGTGTCAGTTAGGGTGTGTCATCTCTCCTGACCTACCATGTGGATGATCACCCATTCTGTCTTTCCTTAATGTCTGAATGAACTCACTGTTAAGTTGTAGTAGCAAATTGGATCAGCCCCACCCCTGCTCTTTACCGACGATTTGGCACTAGCTTTGCTAAGAGAAATAAAGTTTGACCTCATCTCATTCAACTACATCTTCCCAGCTCCTACAGACTATTCTCTGTTTGAAATGAGAATGCCAAATTAGACTGTGCCTTCATTTTGGTAGTCATAAAGGAAGTATTGAATTGGAAGTGAGTATTTTTATGATCTGGAAATAATGAGGAGTGAATGCACCATTCATATCACTCATTCTTGTCCCCCCAAAAGACATTCTGAAGAAATCTCTATTAAAATAAATCAATATGTCTTTGGTTAAAGCTTTGTTTTATAATGTGTCAAAGAATTTGAAAAATATAGGAAGTATTCAAAGCAAGCAAAGCAAACACATGCAGTGTTTGCATTATTTACCAATTAGCATTTGGCATGTAGTTCTAGTATGCATGTATTTTAATTAACTGAACTCCATTTGTATATCTCTAACAAGAATATTAATTCAACTTTTACTGAAGGCCTAAGAGTGTGGAAATCTCTACACTTGGCACCCTGAAGCTTTCAGAGGGGACTAAGAAATTATAATTTGTTTGAGGCAGCAAGACACACAAAGAATTACTAATAGCTATGAAAAGGTACAAGCAAATGTCTTTGAGAACAATTATTTTTTACTGACTTACTTGGAGATGCAGAAGGAAGGTTGGGCAATCTACTTCCATAGTGATACCGCCTCGGAAACCCAAGGAGGGGTCGCTATGAGTTGGGTCCGACTCAACGGCACATAACAACAACAACAACAACTTGGAGATGAGACAAGAAAAGTATTCTGTAGTACAAAATATTCTTATAGCAGAAATTTCTCATAACCTGTGGCATCCATGTATAGAAGCCATATGCATGTGGACTATAATAAAACCATTCGCTTCACATACTTGGCTTGGCAAGACAATATGAATCAATTTCTTTGTAATGGAAAAAAATACTCATTCATTTCTAAGTGAGCTGAGAACAGAACTGCATTATGTCTGGATCCTTGTACTGGTGTATTCATTTGCTAAATATGTATTGAGTTTCCACTATATGTCAGGTCTTGTGCTTGAGGCTAAAAACCTGGGTTACTTTTAGGGTTCCTCCCTGAGTAGGATATTTATCCTTCCTTGTCTCTGCTAATACAGCAGGAGATACAACAGGGATAGAGCAGGAAGAGGGCCCACCAGCCAGGTATGTTGTCTTTATTCGTTATTAGATGTTTTGTTTCTTAACCTTGCTTCTTCATCATGGATGAACTACACAAAACAATGTACAGCCCTGAGGCACCAACTTTCCTCTCTCTTTGTTTAAAGTCTGAACAATACTACACAAGGCCTGAACACCAGATGGTTCTCAGTTGCTGCTCCCTTCACTCTACTGAGACTCAAATTAATTCTCCAAATGTATAAAACCTCAAGACACAAGCACCATTCACTTACCAGGCCTCACCACTCTGGAAGAAGGGGGAAGGGACGATTTAATATCCTTTCCTTTCCCCACAATGGTTCAATTGGTAGTTCTAGGGGCTGAGCACAGTGTTGTTCTACCCATTGTGAGTCGATGATGTGTGTGTTTCTGTTGTAATCCTGGACCTTTCTAAAGGGGATGAGGAGGGAATAGGATGAGAATTACACAGGATGTCACACTTGAACTCCCAAACAGAAATAGTTCCTTTGGATAATCCAGGAGACCCTATTATCAGTTTTTGCCAGGTGCTGTACTGGTTCTTGCGGAGTAAACAAAGGCATGCCTGTCTTCCAGAGCCTATCAGGTTTTCCAGGACAGGAACATATGGTGTTGCCAAGGTTCTACTGCTCTTTCCCACAATCCATACAGGTTTCTGGAATGTCAATTAAGATAGGAAGCATAGCGAGCAGCCTTCAGCAAAGACCTTAGCATAAATTATCTTGTCAGGGAACTAAAAGGTAAGCCTGGGGATACTTGTAGAGGTTACTTCTATAGAACACTGACAGATTTCCAATGCAGTTTGAATTAAAAAGCAGTGAGGGAATGAGTCTAAAGGATAAAGTACTCCTTGTCTGAGAGTAGGGGATCTCAGTGGACAGCAGTGATGAAAGGTCCTCAGTAAATAAAGGATTTGGGGGTATGGGAAGCCTAAGGCAAGTTCTGTGACATAATTAAGGGGCTCTGGCAGGAAAGATGGAAAGATTCTCTAGCTAAGGCATGACTGAAAATTCTGCCAAAGATTGGCCTGCTTCCATGGTACTTCCATGGTTGTTGCTTCAGTGATTGGAAACTTCAGTGATTGGAAGCTGACGTGAGTCCTGAGTTCAGTACCTGAGTTGTCTGCTGCCACCACAGACAAAGAAGAAACCAAAGAAGAAATGTGTAGGATGCCCTCTCCAGGTCTTTGGAGATGCCCGCTGAGGAGATGATCTGTGGTTATTTTGATAATACATGCTGCACTTCCTTAATCTGAAATCAGATCACATGTTCTTGGTTTTGGTTTGAAACCAATATGATCATCATATCTGGAGAATTTTGCTTAATTCATTTAGACTCTAAGAGTTGATATACTTTCTCAGCTGCTTAATTTGCATTTTGGGCGTAGACTGATGAAACTAACCACATAATTTCATATCCACTTCATCTATGTTGATCAAAATTTCATAAAAATAACAACATTGTTGTTAGCTGCTGTCAACTTGGCCCCAGATTCCTAGAAAACACATGAACAAAAGAATTGGACTGTTGTTATCCATAGGGTTTTCATTGGCTGATTTTTCTAAGTAGATGGCCAGGTCTTCTTCTAAGTCTCTTTTAGTCTGTGAGCTCTAGTGAAAATTGTTCAGCATCATAAAAATTATAATAACCTCTACTCATGTAATTCTCATAAGAATCTTCTAAACTTAAACTTAGAAGTTTGTGGACACAATCTTAAAAGGAAAGTCTTTTTCTAGAATATTTCATAGAAACCTACTGCCATGGAGTTGATTCTCATTCAGAGTGACTCCTATTGGGTTTCCAAGACTATAAATCTTTATGGAAGTAGATTGTCTCATCTTGCTCCCACATAGCCGCTGGTGGGTTTGAAGTGCTGACTTTCTGGTTAGCAGCCAAATGTCTTACCTACTACTCCACCAGAACTCCTTAGCATAAAAACTTAGAATTAAAAAAAAAAAAAGCACACATTTTCTAATCAGAATTTAAATTCCATGGTATTTTTTATTAAAAAATACCTGTAATTTACTTAATTATCTCAATATTTTCTTTATATAAGCAAAATCACAGAACTATGAAAGATGGACATATCTTCCGGTGAATTAGCTCATTTTTTTCTTGCAAAACTAATTTTAAAATGTCTATATTAATATATAAGGAGAGATGGTGGTGCAGTGGTTAAAGCACCCAGCTGTTAACCAAAAAGTAGTCAGTTTGAACCCATGAGTTGCTCCATGGGAGAAAGATAAGTCAATCTGCTTCCGTGAAGATTTATAGCCTTGGAAACGCTATGGGAGCAGTTAGTTCTATTCTTCCCTATCGTCTCTCTGTGAGTCAGAATCAACTCAATGGCAGTGGGTTTGGGTTTTGGTATATTAACATACCGTAATACTTGTGGAAGTTGGAAACCGTATAAAGCAGAAACTGGTCAGGGAAAGAAATCTTGAATATTTTTCACTAATAGAGAACAATAGGAAAGTGGTAAGACTGCACCCTATCAAAGGCAGACAGCTTGAAAGACCTGGACAAATAAGGCAGTCCCATTAACTTCTGGCTCTCACAGGTGTCACTGTACTTTAAAAAGAAATACAAAAGAGCCACACATATAAAGAAAATATGATTGCAAAAAATATTATAGTCCTTAGAGTTGAACTTTAAAAATGACTGCTATAATAAGCATATAACTATTCTTTTAACTAAAAAATCCCATATACTTTGATTTTTCCAATGTTAACAAAAATTTAAATTTTCAGTTAGAAGTAACATTAGGGAACTGTATAGAATAATTATGAAGGAAGTGATAAAGTAATAGTGAGTAATGGAATTCTAAATAACCCCATTTTCTTTTTGAAAAATTATAATGATAATATTTAATTCTAACCTCAGGCTAATTGTATTCTGAAAAGGGAATATGACAGAATCAATGTTAAATTTTCAAGTGCTTTGTTTTGAATATCTTAGCTTTCTTAAGAGGAAAATTTAGTGGATTCCTAAGGATAGAATTACCACAATGATATTTTCATGTCACTTGAGATATTTGTTGAACATATAATAATGGTTCTTTGTTTTGAATCACTTTGAAATCTAATAAAAGTACCACAGTAGTTTGCTAACTACTTTGCATTAAGTGCAATTACATAATTTGTGGACCAAGAGACTTCACTACTACATAGTCACGTGCCTAATGTTCTAAATTCTATTTCTGCAAATTCACTGTTCGCTGTCACATTTAAATTCATCTTTAATAAACCCCTGAAGACTAGGATAAGATATGGGAAGTTGATAATCCAAAAGGATTTATAGGTGGCATCTACACATGAGACAGGGAGCTCTGGTAGCATAGTGGCTAAGACACTTGCCTGCTAACCAGATGGCTGGTGGTTCAAACCCACCAGCCACTCCTCGGAAGGAAGGTTGGGCAATCCTACTTCCGTAGTGATACTGCCTCGGAAACCCAAGGAGGGGTCGCTATGAGTCGGGGCCGACTCGACGGCACATAACAACAACAACAACAACACATGAGACAAAGGAAAAAAAAAAAAAAAAACTGTTTGAAGTTAGTTAATATGCATTTTAATGTTTTACCTGTCTTGAAACTCAAAAGTTGTAAAGTTGTGATAAGTGATATACTTAGCTGTCTCAGAGATGAAAATCTACACTAACAACCAAAGTTTTCATCTGTTTTCTAGGGCGTTAGTCATAGAAATGCCATAATCTTCCATAATTTACCATGCATAAACACAAATCCTCTTAATAGGACTACAGTTTTGTCAAGAGCTTATGTATGCTGTCTTAGAACTTTCACCTCAAACTTCATTATCGAAGAAAAGAAACCCTATGTTTAGTGGAGCAAATACACACAGACTTTGACACACTTCTCTGAAAGCATATAAGAAATTCAGCTATTATCCATGATGAATTTATCTTATACAGTAATCTAGTGTCTCAATCAGCTGGAATGGTCAACAAAGCTTTCTTTAGGTCAATGAACACAGAATTAATCCATGCTCTCACTTAACTAAATTTTAACTTGTTTTGGATATGCAGAGACTAATTCTTCTTTTGGAAACAAGTCTAGAATGTTGTAGAATGTTAAAATATATTCTGATTCATTGTACATAAAGAACAATAAAATTGTTCTGAAGGTCCAGATTGTCACATGATGACTTTAGCTAATGATAACCTATATTTATATATATATAAAAAAAATTAAAACAAAATGTGCTTGTGCAAAAAAGAAATGATAGATTTGGAGAACCAGCCCATATTTCATTCATAATTAACACCCAGCTTAATTTTCCTTATGTAGATACAAGTCTGTTGTCGCTAATAGTTAACAGAAAGATATAAAAATGCATTTTTTTTTGGCATGAGTTCCTTTCTCTAAAAGTGTTAATATTAATGCTTTGAGAAAAATGTCTGCAGAATCCTAATTTTAAAATAATGACTCCAATAGAAGTTTTATATTATCTGAATCAAATTATAATATCTACCCAGGAAATCTATTTTGTATCTGTTGCTATGGAAATCTTTTTTCTTTTTTTTAAATGAAGAATGATTGGATTAAGTCCCTAACAATAATAGAATGCCATAGTTTTATCATTTAAATCTAGAAATTCTGCCTTTTTAATGTTCTGTTTCATGAGCTGCAATTCCACAACCTGCTAGTCTATATTCATGTAAGATGGCATCCTGTACTGGTGATGCTGGAGAAGAGGGGATGGGAGAGTGTCCTATGGTTTTTTATCCATTTCATTCATATATCTTGCTACCTGGACATATTGTATTCCATTTCTGCCTTCTGCAGCTGAATAGCATGGTTGATGGTGGAATAGCAGTGTCCTGAGCAACCCCAGAAAGCCCTGAGACAGAATACCCCAGGGCAACTTGTTCACAATGGCTTCCCTCTCTAAGATCCTTTCACCACAAGCTGTCCAAGACAAACATGAAATCTAATAATCTAGAGGGGCAAATGTATATATTTTAAAGAAGGAATGAACATGCTTCTTGTCTCCTCTGCCCATCACAGAGACCTTCCAACCAAGTTGAAACATCTCTCCTGAAAGAATTTCTTAGTAGCAATTGTAACTTTTCCCAAACTGTACAGGACCTGGAAACAACTCCTCTTGGTTAGGTCACTGAAGAATTAGGGAATTTCTCCTGACATTGAAGATTAGAGATGGTGTATAGACATGGCTAAGAACTCTGATAATCATAGGAGAAGTACTATGTACTTCAGTAAGCAAGCATGTCTTACAGAAATATTTGTTTTGGTCATGCACCTTTCAATGACACTTTGAAATCTGTCACAAATCTGTCAAGAACAAACAAACAAAAAAACACAACAACTTGTAAAATAAATGTTTTCCTTTTCTATTTAGAACTTCTAACAGATAATAAAAGGGCAATTTATTTGATCAACCATTTTCAGCACTCTCTGAGCACTAAAATCCTGCCCTCAACCACCTGTGAACAGCTCTCTTTGACTTCTGTTGGTGAGAAGAGATTGCTGACCCTTTATTATGGCTGCTGCACATATTTATTCTTGAATAACAGATTTTTGTATGAGTCACCCTCAGGTTCTCCTTTACTTCTTCCCCTCAGTAGCACCACAATTTTTCATTTGCATCTCTGTTGCCATGGAAAAATGAACATTCTGAAAAGCAGGCAAGATTAAGATTTTAGAGCAGAATCTAATTGTAGAGGATGGAGAGAAACAACATTGAAAACATTCATACACTGCAGCTAATATTACAGAAAAAATGTGAGTGTAAATAATGAGAAAGAGACAACAAAATCTCATTGAATCTCTGATCTTTTGTGTAAAAGCTATACTAAATACTAATTTTAATGAGTTTTAAAACTATTTTTCAGGGTTTTTTTTTTTTTTTAAATCAGTAGAAAACCCCTCAAGCTTATGGAATAATGTAGACATACTGTTTTTACCAACTGGTGCATAGCTGGCAAACACAAGGCCATTGTGTACCAAAAAGCAGATAATAGGATTCCATCTATATTGTGGGCCTGCCAGATCATTAACAGAGTTCTCATTTAGAAATAAAGATGGCTACTTAATAGTAATAGGGAACAAGAATCAAATACTAAGCCATCTGGATTTAGCTAAATTGCACAAGAGGGCTTGTATTTGCATCCACATCATCTTATCCCAATTCTTCATGTACCATGGATACTTTGTACCAAAACCAAACCTGCTGTGATTGAGTCAATTCTGACTTGTAGTGACCCTATAGGACAGAGTAGAACTGCCTCACAGGGTTTCTAAGGTTATAATCTTCATGTAAGTAGCCTTGCCCCATCTATCTCCCACAGAACAGATGGTGGATTTGAACAACCAATATTTAGGTTTGCAATCAAGCACGTTAGTTAACACTGTGCCACTAGGACTCCTCATGGATACTGTGTACAGAATATAGATTTCAAAACAGAGATAGTGGGAGAAGGAGAAAGGGAGCGAAAGAGACATGTTGAGATAGAAAGAGAAGAAGAAAGAACTGAACTAAGAACAAACAAGGAGAATGAAACAGGGACAGAGAAATGAAAAGAGAGGGAAGCACACAAGAGAGTATAGAGAACAGTCTTTTGTGAGCATGGCTATGCTCTTTCTTGCTGCTAGCTCACCCCTGCTTGCTAAGTCACTGTTAGGTAGCACTTGCTTAGGTGGCTGGGGTCTGGCACCATGTCACCTTTATTTGTTAGACCTATAAAAGTCCTTACCTCTCTCTGGGGGGTTCGGAAACTTGAAACTGCCAAGCTG
>NW_006921789.1:2835460-2851240 GCF_000298275.1 Orycteropus afer afer
GGCTGGTGGGTTTGAACCGCCAGCCTTCTGGTTAGCAGTCAAGTGCCTTAGGCACTATGCTACCAGAGCTCCTATGACAGACCATAGACCAACAAAAATATAAAACTTGGAAAACATGACCCTTACCTTCTGAGAGCTTATAGTCTTAGAGTTCAAAACAGACAAAGGAAGACAATAGCAATGCAGAATAGAATTCATATTCTGTCAAACTGAATGTTACTAACTAACATCCATTCATTCAGTTAATATTTATTAAAAGATACCCAGAAAGATAAAGACAAGACACTAAAATAAGTAAAAACATCTTGAGAGAATAGAATTTGAGATGGATCATGAATGATATGTAGGGTTTGGACTAAAGAGAGAAAGAGGCATTGAACTAAGACTTTGGAATGAGCTAAAAGCTAATTCTAGCATGAGCTAAATATCTGTCATTTCTTTACACAAGTCAGCCCCTTGCAGATGCTCCTCACATACTTATCAAATAAATAAAGTTAGGCAGATAGTGCAAAACCTTAAATGCCGACTTGAAGGATTTTGAGGTTTTTGATGAGAGAACAATATGAGGAAAACTGTACGGGATAATGACCTTCTGGAGTCATCTAAGATGGATTAAGAAGGGAAGTCAAGAGGCAGAGTCAGGAAGATCAGTAAGCCATTCTAGTATTCTGGCTGAAGTGAGGAAAACTAGGAGGGTTGCCACTAGAAGAGAAAGTATTCATTTGCTGTAAACAAGCATTCCATTCTGAATAATGTGATTATTTGTACACACAGTGTCTGTGTTTTATTACATTTTTGTGGTTCTGAGGCAGATCCTTCATTTTATAATCCACTTATTTATGTTGTATAGATCTAAATTACTTCAAAATGATTTGAAAAGTCAGAAGTGCCATAAAGACAAAGCTTATAGTTCTAGCCAGAAGAGAAAATCAAGAATCTCTGGAGAGTTGAACTTTACACTCATATAATAAAGGGAAATTCAGTTTAGTGTAACGATGGTGTATCACTCCTATAATAAACCACATGGCTGATTACAGTGTGGTAGATACACATAATAGACTTTGCTCAGCATTAATGAATAGCAAGATAGCAGAGAATTCTTTAATCTTGGTCATGTTTCATTCTAAAGCAGATGTCAGGGTGAACGATACTGAAAAAACAGAGGTGAGGCCTAAGTAAATACATATTTTCTGCAGAGTCATAGGAGTCTTTTCTTTAAAATGTGATGTAAATATAATGTTGTACTACTGCTATACCATCATAGGAGCTCTGGTGGCATAGTGCCTAAGGCATTTGACTGTTAACCAGAAGGCTGGTGGTTCAAACCCACCAGCCACTCCTCAGAAGGAAGATTACCATCATAGGAGCTCTGGAGGCATAGTGCCTAAGGCATCTGACTGCTAGCCAGAAGGCTGGAGGTTCAAACCCACCAGCCACTCCTCAGAAGGAACATTGGGCATCAACTTCTGTAGTGATATCTCTTTAGAAACCCAAGGAGGGATCACTATTAATCAGTTCTGGCTCCACGACAGTGAGTTGAGTTTTAGGTATTACCACCATAGAGGTCACAGTCTCTTTGTTTGGTCTTTTGGCACCTTAGGGAAATTTTCAAAGTTACAGGCTGGTGCCCAGACAGAGACAATGATCAAACAATAAGAGGGAGAGAAGAAATTGAATGGGAAGAATTTTGAATGAAGAAGAGGACAAAGGAAAGAATCTTCCTTCAACAAGAATCTTCAGTTAAAAGATCTGGGAAAATTAGGGAAAGGAAAGGTGAGTAAAAAGAGAAATAAGTCAATGGAATATTACAATCATTCTTAGACTCTTTTTCTCATCCACCTAAATGAGGACTTTCTTTTTTATTTTTTAATTTTTATTGTGATTTGGGTGAAAGTTTACAAAGCAAATTCACTTTCCATACAGCAGTTTACATACATTATGTCTCGGGACATTGACTGCAATTTCCTACAATGCAACAGCTACATGAGGGTTCTTTATCTCATACCTTAAGCACAAGCTACACTTGGGAGCAAATGACAGTCCTGGTGAGAGTTATTTATATATGAGAAATCTCATTCAATATTGTCCTCTCCATTTTCATTTAAACTCTTAGAAGGACTTGAGAAATTGTGACTTCTTGATTTCCAGTTCTGACTGAACTTCACCCACTGAAACTTGCAACCACCAGATCCCCAGGCTGAAGGCTATACCCCTGGCTGGGAATTGCTGGGTGGTGCAAACAGTTAACACTCTCAGGTGCTAACAGAAAGGTTGGGGGATTGAATCTGCCCAGAGGTGCCTCAGAAGAAATGTCTGGTGATCTATTTCTGAAAAATAAGCCATTCAAAACCCTCTGGAGCACAGCTGTACTCTGAAACACATGGGATTCCCATGAGTTAGAGTTGAGTCTACTCAAGGGTGATTTTTTTTTTTTTTTCCAATGTGGGGCTGAGTTAACTTAGAATTATTGAGTGGTGTCAACATGGTTCAGTGAAAAGAACTTGGAACTGAGAAGCAGAAGACCTGAAATCAATCCCAGCAGTGTCAAAGTATATAAGATTTTAGGGGAGGCCAAGAACAAACCAGGCCAGATTCCAAACCCTTCTCTTCCTCTAGACATATGCACTTATAGATTCTGAGAACATTATTTCTTTAAGATGAGAGAAAAAAATTAGTAGCACTTTATATCCTATGTTATTGTAATATACCAACATTACAATTGATATATTACTATTCTAATTGCTAAAGATGATACACTATGAATGGAGCCCTAACTGGTAAGTTTGAGAACAATTAAGGTAAAGTTGTGCAATTCAGTGGCTGAGAGGAAGGTTGGAGTGATATTTTAGTCCTGTGAGAAGGAGATTTTGGCTTTGTTGGGCTTGATTCCCGCATTGTTAGAATAAGACTCTATCTTAACTTTATCTCACCCCTATACTATTTATTAATTTGTTTTCCTCTGAAACATAATCATCAGTTTTGGCTGCATCCTCTAAGATGTGATCATTTATGTCAGCAGACATTAATGAGGTTTGCGACTGGTCACCCAGACTTTGATGACGGTAATCAGTGGTGCCATCTCCAAAAAGGAAGACCAGTCTTGCTTGGGATACCAGAAATCTGCAAAGGACATTTCCCATTAATCATCTATTATTTGATCTGATTTTGAAGAAATGTTAATTCCTTGGTGTACACGCTGTATTCTCCTCTTCTTTTAGTATAAGAAACCCCCTTTGAAACACTCAATAGAGCAGACTGACTTGTAGTTGTTAAGACCCTGTCCAGCTTTTGATGGTACACGTCTTAATTGAACTCTCTTTGGCTCCTTGAACTCTGGTGTGGACTACTGAGTGTGTCACTCCAGGCCACGAACCCCATCAATTTTTTATTTTTAGGTTAAAGTCTCAGGTAAAGCTTATATATATGAAAGGGGTTGTTAATATTGTTGCCTTATGACTTTTATTAGCTGAAATATCTTTCTTTTCTCAACATACACATATATCACTTTCTCTGAAATCTATCCTACTGAAGGATTTAGCTCTTTCTACTCTGTATCTCACTTATTGATGTCACGATTCATCTTGTCTGCTAAATTGTAAGGACTTTTAATGCAGAATATGGAGTCTGATTAATCTTAGCACCCTGTTCAGCACCTATAGAGCCTTGTGCATACTAAGGACTCAGTTTGCTATTTGGTGTTTAAGTGGCAGAAGGCATGAAGGAGGTCTCTTTCTGGGCCAGGATATGATTTAAGCTTTGTCTATGTGCTTATTCTGAGGTAATTGAGTTGAGAACATAATAATCAAATTTTAGGAGTGAATGGCCAATGTCTAGGTCATTATTAGTAATGGCTATGAACTACTTATTGCCTATTGTGTGCTAGAAGCTTTAGAGCAGTGACCTTTCCTCCTAGCATTAATGCTGCAAGGTATTGTCGTTAGTTGCTATCTAATTACTTCTTTTTCATAGCAATTTTTTTTCAGAAGTGGACTACCTTGTCCTTCTTCCTAGTCTATCTTAGTGTAGAAGTTCCACTGGAACCTCATGTGGGTCAGAATAGCACTGCTCCATAGGGATTTCAATGGCTAATTTCCTTTTTTACCTTTGGTATATAGATCACCAGAGCTTTCTTCTGTGGTGCCTCTGAATGGACTTGAACTGCCAGCCTTTTGGCTGCAAATAACAATACTCCATAAACAATAATACCGCCTGACCAACTATTGAGCATATTTTTGTTTGAAGCTGAAATGGGAGCTTGAAATCTTCTATCACAGCACCTAGCACATGGTAGAGACCTAAGGAACGGTATTGGAATATGAATTTCTGTCGAAGAAGTAAAATGGTGGAATCTGTGGCATCACAATGATACTATGGACTGAGTTTCTTTCCATGAGTCTTCCAGAGCATGCATTTGACAGCTCCTCCACCTTAGGATCGAAGTGTAGAGTAGATCTCATCTAACTGCTGTATTCCTTTACTGATGCAGTTATTTGCCCAATGGTAGGATATCCTGTGGGGAAGCTCTAGCACAACCCTTCCATGTTATCTATACTTTTCCCTCTCTGCAAGTTAGTTTTCTTAATCCAAATCTCCTAAAATTAGAAATGAATGCCTTTGGAAAATGGTAATCTTGATTACACAGCCATCCTTACTCTTGTTACTATGCCCACTTGCTACTGCTGATTATTGCTAACAGTTATCAAACACAATGAGTTAAACATTATTCTCAGCCCTTTGTGTATTATTTCATGTAATGCTCACAACTTATCAGATATCTGCTATGTATGTTTATTATCAACATTTTACACATGAGGAAGCTGAGGCTTACTTGGTTAAGTCTCTTGTTCACACATTGTATGCTTTCTGTATACTCCAAAACCACACCCACTGCCGTTGAGGTGATTCTGACTCTTAGGGACACTATAAGACAGAGAAGAACTGTCCCATAAGGAACTCTGGGGTTTCCAAGACTGTAATCTTTACAGAAGCAGATTGTCTTATCTGTCTCCCATGGAGCAGCTGGTGGGTTCAAACTGCTGACCTTTTAGTTGTCAGCTGGATGTTTTAACCACTGTACACTGGAGTTCCATATTCTAAGTTTAGCACAGTTAAATTGACTCCCACAAGTCTCCCATAAAATAAGCAAAAGAGCATGCAATCTGGAATAAGACACACATCAAAGAGATTATTTGCACATTACTTCCATCATTAAATAATACCTCAAGGGAGGGAAGTGTGGGCAGTCAGTTAAATATAGTTCAGTAAATGTCAATTAGTTACAATAAAGATAAAAATAATTAATGGAAAGATAGTAAGTCTCATTATTAATCAAAGCCATATAAATACAAATAAAATTCCCAAATCTGAACCATTTTATATAATAATGTCCAATGTTAAGAATAATGATATGAAGTGAGCATTCTCATATTCTGCCAGGAGGAGTGAAAATTGGCATATCTGTACAGGGAAAAATGTATCAAGGGTTTCATAAATTTTCAAACCTTTTTATTCAATAACTTTCTGCTTTGGACTCTATCTCAAGTAAATAATCTGTATAAAATATAAGGATGTACATCATAATACCTTTAAAAATCTCATGAAAGGTATAGACAGCATCTAAGAACACAGGCTCTGAAGAAGGGGTTCAAATCACAACTGTATAGTCACTAGAAGTTGGGATTTTGGAAAGTTAATCCCTCTGTGTTTTAATTTCCAGTTTTGTAAAATGTGGAATTCATGAAAAGCACTGCATAGAGTGTAAGACTTACTGTATGTGCTCAATAAATATTAGGTATTTTATTCTTATTATTATCATTATTACTTACTAGCCTAAGTAAGCTTGGGGGCTGCTTTTGGCTTAGGGTGGCTCTATTTTAAGGTCAGGGCCTCAGGTAGGTGGGCCTGGGGCTCAGAGGCTGCTTTTCACATGAGGATGGCTCTAAAGGCCAGGGTTTGATGTAGGCAGGTGTGGGGTTCAGGATCTGCTTTCACGTGAGGATGGCTCTATTTTAAGTGTGGGGCTCAAAGTAGGCAGTCATAGAGGGGTCAGGAACAACTAAAGGATATGGACTTGTCTGTCAGTTTGTCATCCTCGGTGGCTTATGTGTTGCTGTGAGGTTGGAGGCAATGCTACTTGTGTTGCAAAATACCAGCAGGTTTACTCATGGTGGACAAGTATCAGCGGAGCTTCCAGGCTAAGACAGACTTGGAAGAAGGAAGAGGCCATCCATGTCTCAAACAATTGGCCAGTGAAAACCTTATAAATAACAATGAAACACTGTCCGATATATTACTGGAAAACTTCATGAATAGCCCTGAAACACTGTCCAATATAGTGCCAGAAGATGAGTCCATCAAGTTGGAAGCCACTCAAAATACAACTGGGGAAGAGCTTACTCTTCAGAGTAGAGATAATGTTAATGATATGGACAGAGTAAAGTTTTCAGGACCTTCACTGGCTGATGTGGCACAACTCAAAATGGGTAGAAACAAACACAAACATCCATTAATAATCGGAATGTGGATGTATGAAGTATGAATCTAGGAAAATTGAAAGTTGTCAAAAATGAAATGGAACACATAAATATCAATCTCCTAGATATTAGTGAGCTGAAATGGATTGGTGTTGGCCATTTTGAGTCAGAAAATCATATGATCTACTATTCTGGAGATGACATATTGAAGAGGAATGGTGTGGCATTCATCATCACAAAGAGTGTTTCAAGATCTGTCCTGAAGTACAACTATGTCAGTGATAAGATAATAGCCAGATGCCTCCAAGGAAGACTAGTTAATACTACTGTTACTCAGATTTATACACCAACCACCAAAGGCCAAGATGAGGAAACTGAAGATTTCTATCAACTTCTACAGTCTGAAATTGACAGAACATGCAATCAAGATGTGTTGATTATCACTGGTGACTGGAATGCAAAAGTCGAAAACAAAAAAGAGTTACTGGTAGTTGGAAAATATGGCCTTGGTGATAGAAATAATGCTGGAGATTGCATGATAGAATTTTGCAAGACTAATGACTTATTCATTGAAAATAACTTTTTTGAACAACAAAAGTCACCACTATACACCTGGACTTTGTCGGATGGAATTCACAGGAATCAGATTGACTATATCTGTGGCAAGAGGTGATGGAGAATTCAATATCTTTGGCCAAAACAAGGCCAGGAGTTGATTGTGAAACAGACCATCAATTGCTCATATGCACATTAAACTTGAAGTTGAAGACAATTAAAAGAAGTCCATGAGAGCCAAAATATGACCTTGAATATGTCCCTCTTGAATTTATAGACCATTTAAAGAATAGATTTGATATATTGAACACCAATGATCAAAAATCAGAGGAATTGTGGGATGACATCAAGAACAGAATCCATGAAGAAAGCAAAAGGCCATTAAAAAGACAAGAAAGGAAGAAAAGACCAAAATGGATGTCAGAAGAAACTCTGAAACTTACCCTTGAACAGAGAGTAGGTAAAGAAAATGGAAGAGATGACAAGATAAAAGAGCTGAACAGAAGATTTCAAAGAGCAGCTCGAGAAGACAAAGCCAATTACTATAATGAAATGTGCAAAGACCTGGAATTAGAAAACCAAAAAGGGAAAAACATGCTTGGCATTTCTTAATCTGAAAGAACTGAGGAAAAAAAATTTAAGTCTCAAGTTGCAATATTGAAAGATTCTATTGGCAAAATATTGAATGGTGCAGGAAACGTCAAAAGAAGATGGAAGGAATACACAGAGTCACTGTACCAAAAATAATAGGTTGATATTCATCCATTTCAGGAGGTGGCATATGAATAAGAACCAATGGTATTGAGGTAAGAAGTCAAAGCTTCACTGAAGGAATTGATGAAGAACAAGGCTCCAGGAATTAATGGAATACCCATTGAGATGTTTCAACAAACGGATACTGTAGGCACACACCTGGCTATGTCAAAGGACTTAGAAGACAGCTACGTGACCAACTGACTGGAAGAGACCCATATTTATACCTATTTCAAATAAATGTGATCCCACAGAATGTGGAAATTATCAAACAATATCATTAATAACACATGCAAATAAAATCTTTGTTGTTGTAATTAGGTGCTGTTGAGTCAGACTTGACTCATAGTGACCCCTCTTTGGGTTTCTGAGGCAGTATCACTACAGAAGTAGTTTGCCCAACCTTCCTTCTGAGGAGTGGCTAGTGAGTTGAAGATAATTCAAAAACATTTGCAACGATATATTGACTGAGAGCTTCCAGAATTGCAAGCTGGATTCAGAAGAGGATGTGGAATGAAGTATAGCATTGCTTATGTCAGATGGATCTTAGCTGAAAGCAAAGAATACCAGACAGATGTTTACTTATGTTTTATTGAATATGCAAAAGCATTTGATTGTGTGGATCATAACAAGTTATATATAACACTGAAAAGAATGGAAATTCTGGAACACTTAATTGTACTCATGAGGAACCTGGACATAACAGAACAAGGGGATACTGCATGGTTCAAAATGAAGAAGGGAGTGCATCAGGGTTGTAACCTTTCACCATACTTATTCAATTTGTATGCTGAGGAAATAATCCAAGAAGCTGGATTATTTGAAGACAAATGTGGCATCAGAATTGGAGGATGACTCATTAACAACCTGTGATATACAGATGACACAACTTTGTTTGCTGAGAGTGAAGACTTGAAGCACTTACTGATGAAAATTAAAGACTATGGATTACACCTCACTATAAAGAAAACAAAAATCCTCACAACTGGCCCAATAAGCAGCTTCATGATAAATGGAGGAAAGATTGAAGTTGTCAAGGACTTCATATTACTTGATTCTACAATCAACACCAATGGAAGCAGCAGTCAAGACATCAGACAATGTATTGCATTGGGAAAATCTGCTGCAAAAGACCTGTTTCAAGTGATGAAGAGCAAAGAACAATGTCTCCTTGAAGACTAAATTATGCCTAACCCAAACCATGATATTTTTAATCACTTCTTATGCATGTGAGAGCTGGACAATGAATAAGGAAGACTGAACAAGAGTTGATGCTTTTGAGTTGTGGTGTTGGAGAAGAATGCTAAAGAGTACCATGGTCTGCTAACAGGAGTAAAAATATGTCCTGGAAGAAGTGCAGCCAGAATGCTCCTTGGAAGCAAGAATGGCCAGACTTCATCTCACTTACTTTGGTCATGTTGTCAGAAGGGACCATTCTCTGGAGAAGGATATCATGCTTGGTAAAGTGGAGAGTCAACAAAGAAGGGGAAAGCCTTCAATGAGATGCGTTGACACAGTGGCTGCAACGATGAGCTCAGGTATAGCAAGAATCGTGAGGATGGCACAGGACCAGGCAGCGTTTCATTCTGCTGTGCATAGAGCCACTATGAGTCAGAGACAGCACCTAACAGCAAAACAGCCTAAATATACAGTAATGTGAAATGGTCATGTTATATATATGGCTATATATTTAAAGTAATCATGTTTTTGAAGACTTATCGTGTTCTGAAATGATAATAAATTTTTTGGCAAACCTACAGTACAAAAATTCATGGATTATCTCAGCATTTAATTATGTAATCTAAAATATATATGGGAGCTCTGGTAGCATAGTGGCTAAAGGCACTTGACTGCTAACAGAAGGCTGGCGGTTCAAACCCACCAGCCACTCCTCGGAAGGAAGATGGGGCAATCTACTTCCGTAGTGATACTGCCTCGGAAACCCAAGGAGGGGTCGCTAGGAGTCGGGTGCGACTCGACGGCACATAACAACAACAACAACAACAAAATATATATGCATACCAAAACCCAAACTCACTGCTGTTGAGTCAACTGTGACTCATCATGACCCCTCCTTGGGTTTCTGAGGCCATGTCTCTATGGAAGCAGATTGCCCAATCTTCCTTCTGAGGAGTGGCTCGTGGGCATGAACCACCAGCCTTCTGATTAGCAGTCAAATAAATGTCTTAGGCACTACTCCACCAGAGCTCCCTATATACGCATAACTATTCGTAGAATGAAAAAAAGACATTGGAAAGCTAATATTATGTCTTTTCCAAGTTTTCTAAAACATGTCCTTTTTATAACCAGAAACAATATTTTAACAAAATATGCTTTTAAAGCAGTTAGCTCAACAGATTACATTCATCAACCCCCCTCACACATGCACAAACACACACACAAGATGACAGTAATTATTTTGAAAGTTAAACCATGGATATTTGTTTTTTTGTTTTTTGTCTACCCATGTGCACTTTCATTTCCTAATAGCAACCTCATTTGCCTGTAGGAAAGATGTTTTCCTCATTGAACGTAGATTGACAAAACTGTATTTCAGGTCCTTCACATGTCTATCTAAGAAAGACTCACATTTCCCTGCCACAGTAACTGGATCCTCCTTTCCTATAATTTGAATCTTGAATATTAAAGAGATTGAAAGTATTTTGAGCTCATTCATCCTGACATGACTCCCTTCACTATTCTGTACCTGATATAAAGTGGACCTAAACATCTGCCTGCCTTCTCTACCAAAGTGGTTTGGTTCCTATTAGTTTCCAAGTTTGCATCTCAAGTCTTCCACTATTGTCCCTATAAATGCCTCTTGCGTAAGGTAGCCAGAGTTGTTTTTGTTGCTTGGAACCAGATATTCTCTACTTAAAGTATTGTAGAAATGGCTAAAGAAAATCTCATTAACTTATTCCTGTTGGTCTGATGATCATACAATCGTGGCTCATGTTTAGAAACAACACACTGAAGTGTTGAGATTTATCTTTGTCTTATCAATGCCATCCACTATTTGCTCAAACTGGATATATAAAATTTTCTCACCATCTAAGGGGATAGACCACCCAAAATTTCAGCTAAGTATAATTTTGGGCCTGCATGCATCTCCAATAAATGATAATACATTAGAAGTCTTTGTTCTAAATAGAATGGAATGGTGGTAAAAAACACCGACTCTAGGTTTTATTTCTATTTTTACAACTTACTACCTCATTGACGTTGGGAATGCAACTTAATCCTCAGGTTTTTTTTAGTAAAATGATGATAATAATATTCCAACTGTTAATGTAAGGTGTAAGTTGATGTAAAGATTAGTAAAATAAATATATTTATACACTTAAAACAGACACTGACATATACAAAACATTGCAAATGTTACCTAATTTTTTCCATATGTTGTAGATCATGACAACATTGATAGTTGACAACAATGCGAAAATTTAGCTGAGTTTATTTTGTTTTCCTTAGAATGTTAGCTCAAGTCTAATACGAGTACCTACTATAGAAAATAAACCTAAAATATTTCTAATTGCTTCTTGAATTTATCATCACTGAGAATGCTACAGAAAAAAAAAGGTTCTTTCTATACAAACACACCAGAATTATAACGAAATAAAATACATGAGTGTTAGGATAATTAACCACAATAGATGCTTATAATAATTTTCTAACTATATATGACCTTTAATTGTTGGTATTACATGCATAGTATAGCAAAGATGAATAAAACTCAAAATGAGGACTTTTGAAAATGAATTCCAGTTTTAATTTATAAATGAATGTAAATAAAAATCTAAGTACAATTTTGCAAGACTATTGGAAAAGGCTGGCTTATTTGATCTTCAGATTATCCACACAGTGAATAAATTAAGAGAGAAATTGTTGAACAGATTACTCTCTGTCTCAGTTATCTAATGCTGCTATAAAAGAAATACCACACATATGTGTCTTTAAGAAATAGAAATGTATTTTCTCACAGTTTATGAAATTAAAAGTCCGAATTCAAGGTGTTGGCTCTAGGGAAAGGCTTTCTCTGTCTGCTGGCTCTGGAGGAAGGTCCTTGTCTCTTCTTAGCTTGTACTCCTGCCTGAGCTTCATGTGACTTGACATCTCCCTTCCCTCATCTCTAATTGCTTCTGTATGCCTAATAAGCTCCAACACTGAAGGCAGAATCTACACTAATACTGGCTCATTAACAGTACCAAAAACAAAACAAAAATTAAAAACAACTCACTGCCATCAAGTCAATTCTGACTCATCACGACCCCCTCTGGTTTTCCAAGGTGGTAAATCTTTATGGAAGTAGATTACCCCATCTACCTTCTGCAGAGTGGCTTGTGGGTTTGAACTACCAACACTCTGGTTAGCCATCAATGCCTTAGGCAGTACACTACTAAATTACAGCCACAGGTATAAACAAAACAAACAAACAAAAAGCCACCACCCTGGAGTAGATTACAACTCATAGTGACCATGCAGAACTGACTAGAACTGCCCCACAGGCTTTTGAAAGGTGTAAATCTTTTGTGGAAGCTGACGGCTACATCTTTCTTCCAGAGACCACAGGTATGGGGGGGGGGCTTATAACACATGTTTTGGGGGGCACAATTTAATCCTTAACATTCTCTAATGTATTGGTAGATATAAAGTGGATAGTACATTTTAATATTTTTATGCATTGGCCATTATATTAAGTTCTGGGGATAAACTTGAGGCAGATACCATCCTGCCCTATGGTTAGTTTAGAGGCTCTTCCCAGGCACACACTAGGCATTTAGTAAATTAAAATGATACTAATAAATGCATTAAAAAAAATGAAAGTCTTTAAGAAACAAAGCTTTAAATTTGTTATTATTAGTGTCTGCCCTCTAGTACAGGAGTTCTGGTGACATAGTGCGTAAGGCACTTGACTGCTAACCAGAAGGCTGGCGGTTCAAACCCACCCACCAGCCACTGCTCAGAAGGAAGATGGGGCAATCTACTTCCATAGAGACACTGCCGCAGAAACTCAAGGAGGGGTTGCTATGAGTCAAAATTTACTCAACGGCATATTACAACAAGCCTTCTAGTATACTGTCTATCTCTAGGTTTTCTAAGATTCAACATATATGTTTTGGCTGGTCTATTAGTTGCCACTGAGTCAGCTCCAGCTCACAGCAACCATATGTATAACAGAAAAAAATGTTGCCTCGTCCTGTTTCCTGGTTAATCTTCAGTGTACTAGGAGCCCAATGACCTTCAGTGATTAGGGGTCCAGGACTAAGTTTTTACTCTCTAGAACTGGCACTTGGTGTATCTGGAATAATCCCACTGAATCGTAGTCAAGTCCCAATCCCTATGAATGTTTGCACAATCTGTTTTAATAGATGTCCACTTTAACCTCTTGTTACACTTCATCTCCCTTCTAAGGCTGGAGACCTCTAAATCTTAGTTTGCATCTCTGATGGCTTTTAAGACTTGGATGGTATATCCTGTACCTCAAACTTTTAGTGACTTCTCTTCCAACCAAGATGAATCACATGGAATCAATATGATCTGACATGCCAGGCTATGAGTACTGCCCAGACACCTGGACAATTACGTACAACTAATGACTTAGGCCCTTGGAGATTTTCTAAGCCCTCACTAGTCTAAGTCCAAATTCAGAGTCTGAATTTTATTTGAGGGTTAATTTCATAAGACAACCTCTAACCTCTGCAGTTTCTATCCCTGCTTTATTACCATGTTTCTTCAGATCCTTTTCTTGAGTAATATAATAAATCATTAATTATTCATATGTGTATTCAATCTAAACTTATATTTTACTGATACAGTAATGATTGATATTTTGAATGATGCCTCTGAAGTATCACCAAAGATATTTGAAAAAGTGTCTTTTTTCTAAAAAACAGAGATCATAAAGTTATTTGTATACTCTATTTTAAATATAACATCCCAAAAACTATTTTATATGACAGAAAGGAAATGAGTCTAAAAGTCAGAACTGTTTTTTTTTAGTTTACTTTTAACAGTCAATAAAAACATGATCTTGAGCAGGTTACTAAATACTTCTGGGCTTCGTTTATTTTATTTTTAAGGGAAGAGGTTGCACTATCCTATCACCAACATTTGTTTAGGGTTTAAAAGATAATGCTCTAGCTGTACATTTTTTAAAAAATAAATATATCATTTCATGCTGATTGTTCTTATGAAGAACTATGTTTATCAAAATTTAGTTCTTTCTCTACAAATAGCTTTGTGATTTTGTACATATGGGTATGCATTTTCACTCTGGCTTAATATAAATAAGTTGAATTAGCCCCAAGCAATGAAAATGGATGTATAGAATATATAAACAAGAGAATGATGAAGATTGTTTTTTGAATTTTAAGTAATATCTTGAACTCTTGGTATTTTGGAGAAAGGTATAAAGAGTGAATCCTATACCCAATGAAGAGATGTTGTGATTCTTTTAAT
The DNA here is from genome assembly GCF_000298275.1 of Orycteropus afer afer. NCBI lineage: Eukaryota > Metazoa > Chordata > Mammalia > Tubulidentata > Orycteropodidae > Orycteropus > Orycteropus afer. Next base: position 2,849,701 of record NW_006921789.1, read on the forward strand.
AAGAAAATAAGAGATGTAGAGAGGCATATTGATTCTGCAAATAAAAAATTATCTAAAAGTGGTGTGGTATGGAGTCTCAAGAGTAAATGTAGACAAAGAAAAATGGCAAAAATAATATTGGGTTTTAATTGATTTTAAAAATAAATTAGTAGGATAAATGTTAAATCTTTTAACACAGTATCAGAGAATATATTTAATGCATATTTTTGGACTAAAGCTTAAATTTAGTACTCTCATGTAAGAAAGCACAGTGTGTTGCTTTTAGAAATGGGAGATGGATATTCTTTCTGGCTTTCTACTAAAAAAAAAATTCATTCAGTCTTCCCATATGCCCATCTATACTACTTTTCATGATGAAACAATTTCATAATTCAATTAATAACTCATTTCCTATGTAAAATCAATTATTTGTCTTTCATGAACAACTCATCAAAAGGTACTACTAAATAACAACAATGTAGGAGGCCTCATACTTTCCAATCTCATGATGATACAGCCAGCCATAGTAGTCAAAACAGTCCGATACTGGAACAACGAAAGATACATAGCCCAACGGAAAAGAACTGAGAACCCAGAAGTAAATCTGTCCACGTATGGAGAGTTGATCTTTGATAAAGGGCCAAAACTCATTAAATGGGTAGAGATAATTCCTTTAACAAATGGTGCTGGCAAAACTGGATATCCACTTTCAGAAAAATGAAACAGGAGCCATATCTCACATCATATAAAAAACTAACTCAAGATAGATAACAAAGACCTAAATGTAAAACCTAAAACTAAAATCATCAAAGAAAAAATAGGTTTAAACGTAGCAGCCCTAATATATGGCATGAATACACTATCAAACATAACTAAAAACACACAAACTTCATGAGATGAACTATACGACCAAAACCTCCTAAAAAATAAACATTTCTACACAACAAAAGACTTCATAAAAAGAGTAACAAAAAAAAAAAAAAAACAAAACTCATACACTGGAGGGGGAGGGGGTTGGCATTGCATACCAGGCAAGCAATTAATTTCTAAAATTTTTAGAAAACTTCAAAACCTTAATGACAAAAACACAAATAATCCAATTAAAATATTTTATTCTTCATTGGAATGCAAATACTGCTAGGTAAATATCATTTGTACAACAATGATACATTTCCTAACTGTGGTAAGGAGATAAATAGGTATTGAGTTAGAGACTATGTGGGGAAGGTGCTCTGGGAAATCAGAAGAGACATCTAAAAAAAGGGAGTTCAAAGTCACCAAAAGACAGACCTATTGTGCTTCATGGTTCAGTCAATGCTGTCAATGACTAATTCTTGGATAAAGGCTGAATTGTATACAACTTACTTTTACTGTAAGGTGTCATCTCAATTGTTCTTTTGTAGTGATTATTATCCAGAAGTTGTTATTCCAGAGGTTCAAGACAGATTCAGAAGAGGACGAGGAACAAGGGATATCATAGCTGTTGTCAGATGGATCTTGGCTCAAGGCAAAGAATACCAGAAAGATGTTTACTTGTGTTTTATTGACTATGCAAAGGCAT